>NC_087375.1:5169412-5278198 GCF_031761385.1 Necator americanus | reverse complement strand
CATAAAAAACCTAATAAAACCAATAAATATACCAGCAGAACTTAAGTAATAAAATGCTCTCTAGTTGTGGATGTTTCACTTTCATTGATAGTGATTCCACTGTTGTTGAGGTTGCTGTTGTGGTTGTTGAGGGGCTTGCTGTTGCATCATTGTATAGGGTGGAGGATTGGCACCCATGTTTTGAATACCCATTTGTTGGTTGTGCATTCCTGGTGGCATAGACGACATCATCTCGACACCGCCTGTTAAAGATGGATTATCCCATAGGAAGCAAGAGAATCAAGTCCATAATATGCTGTTGTTCAACTGCACAGAAGTACCGATCAGTTTAAAATATTTCCGTCTATTAAGAGTAAAGTATACGGTAGTTAAGCGCATAAAGTATAAAGGGGAACGGTAAAGAGGGTCCCGGCGGATTCTCCGCGAATGTCTCCGAGGCATAACGTGCCCAGCGGATATGCCGGCGGACAAGCGAACGTACCTCGACGAGGTCATGCTCCAGTAGTTCATGAAGACGCAGACAACCGTATTAGATGTTCTTCTAGCCACAGAGACGCAGGAAACTGCGCAGTCACAAGGAAATATGCAAAGAAGAGTGGTGTGAGCTGTCGAAATTACCGAATAAGTCGAAGAATAATAGTGTTAGATAGAAGTACATGAGATTTGTATGGTGTTCTAATAGAGAAAGGGAGTGAGTTTGCCTTTATACCTCCTTCAGAAAGTCTAGAAATCTTACCAAATTTGAACTCTTTTTCTTCCTGTAAGTTCCAAGAAGTCAGAGATGCAGAAGTTCAGGAATAAATTAGGCTTGGGAGTTACAGGAGTTACAGGATAACGATAATTCTCATTATCGTTACTATTGAGAGCTGGAATATTACGTTTCAAAGAAAATTTTTATACACGCAATTTAAAGCTATCAGATACATCCTTATCTCATAATTCACGTGAGAATTTCTCTTGCTTCTGATTACGATTACAAAATTGAGACCACTCCATGTCACAAAATTGCAGTGAATGTGTCTGATTCTCCAGAACAATTCAACAAATAGTGAAGTATATCCTAGCCGGTGATGCAGCGTATGATTAGCGGTAGGTAAGCAGAGTCAGCTATTTAAGTGCCAACGAAAGTGAATCTCTTTAGGACACGCACCATCGTTAATTGCTCTGACGAGGCATGCTGGAAATTCCGCCGGGACCCTCTTTACACGCACCCAAGTATAAAAGGATAAAGTCTCTGACGTGAAAACCTGTGCGGCGTTAACCAAACCGCTAAGGATCTAGCCAATGAATCAAGTAAGTGTTTTAATCCTCACAGACAAGTGCGATACCAATTTATCGTAGAATGATGGAAGGCCTGGTTGGCACAAAGAGGGTTTCGAACCATTGATCGATCGTGCAGTCAGAGAGGAACCTTCTACCAACTGCCCAACACCCGTCAATTGCACAAATCAAATCACAAATGCTTTTGAGAAACCCTCAACAGTATCAACTACTCAGTTTTCTTTGTGACAATGAAAAAGGAAAAATAAATGAACAGGCCAAAATGTCGTTGTACTACGAACCCTAAAGTCATGGCTAAATGGCTAAATTTAAGGTAAAGTAATGCCTAGCTCGTGAAATATGAGGTACTACATAGGAAACAATTATTGCTAATTGAATACTTCTGCATTCTATTCAGGTAATATTTTAATGTTATATAAACTCGATTCTAACGATTCGAATATCTGTTCACGTACTAAGCCTGTGCTCAACTAGAATCAGTTTGTTGTCAACCCAGCCACTGTGACTCAACCACTCTTCCTTTGCGCAGATTAGCAGGAAAAATGTGACGGTTGCATACAAGAAACGACAAAAAAAAAAACAAAACGCCCACAAAAATGGCAATAAACGAAGTTTGAGTGAAGACATAAGACCTACCTCCTCCTTGCTGCATCATGCCTTGCGGATGTTGTTGATATGCTGGAGGCATTTGCTGCCGCATCATCATAGGCTGTCCTTGCATCATTCCTTCAGTAAAAATAGCAGTATGAGAACCAAAACTCGAGGAAATTCTAAGACAAAAAGAATTTCTCACCCATATTTTGATGTTGGAACTGTTGAGCCCCCTGCATCATACCCATTTGTTGTTGGCCGGAAACAGGCATGGATGTGGGCATTGGTTGACTCTGAAAGGAATGCGATCACAAACGATTTGCCCTCAAATCTATTCTGTGGAACCAGCATTAACTGATATTAAAAAAAATCAAAGTCTTAAAGATATAATAATGCTTCGTACTGATGTAAAATTCTATTTGGGAAATAATACACAAATTTTAGTGAGTTTCCGTGGAAATAAGCAAAACTTTAAAAAGAAAGAAACTGACCGCAAATATGGGTGGTTGCTGATATTGCTGTTGAGGTTGGTTCATCATTCCACCCATGTCCACTGAAATAGGTATAGGCAAAGCTCAAAAAGAAGAAATACAAAAACACATACAAGAAGGCAATAAATTAGCTATTCATCATAACTCTTTTTCTAAAACGCTGATAGGAACTCACTTGATTGGGAGATCATATGTTGAGCCTGCATTGGTTGATGGAAATCTCCACTAGGGAACATTGGTTGACTATTGGCATTCATCTGCATGTTTTGTTTTGAGAAGCAACAGAAAAAAATAGATTTAGATGTTCACCTAACCTGCTGCCCTCCCATGCGAAGCCTTTTGTTAACAGGTTCTGAGTCCAGCTGCTGATTCATAGTTTGATTGACCTTAACAGAATCATGGACAGTGAATAATTGCACTCGACTGATTCGAAATTCCAAAACAGGTGCATACGGAACAAAGATTAACATATGTTCACCTGAGGATTCGTTGCTTGTTGATTTTGATCATCAACAATGTTCATGGCAAGAGATTTCTTGATATCCGCATCTGGCAACGATTCCCGTTTCGGATATGGTATTTCAAACTTATAAAACACATCCTCAGTAGGTTTTGGATCCATCTAGACAAGAATGGCATTATCGTCTACAAAGGAACACGAAATGAAAAACAAAATAGGCATCGCCAAGACCAACTTAAAATGATATTCCAAAACCGCTGTCTTACAAATGAAAGGAAGACTTTCTATAAGCATCCTGGCAACATATGATTTGCTATCACCATAGCAGTTGGTGGCAAATCGTATGTTGGCAATATCCTGATACTTTTAACGACTGAAACTACATTTTCATCACAAATGAGCTCAAAGACATGAGCAACGACACGGGGAATCCAACTACTAAGCAGTAACGCTACCCCTCGACTTCCTTAACTTAGTGAAACTCATAAAGTTTTTGTTCATCGACACTGAGGGAGTGACGAGAACATAACAGAGACAGAAAATAGCACTAAATAGTTATACTTTACCTTGAAGTATGGCTCCTCCATTGCGTCCTTGCAGGATATTCGCTTGTTTGGATCCATAGTTAAAAGCTTGACTAATAATTTGAACTGAGGAGAGTCAGATTCTATCTTATGCTTCTCCATATAACGGGTCATACTGCAGTTGGGAAAAGCTGTTCTGAAAACATTGATTTTTACGAAGTGAGTACAAAAGTCATTCACAAAAAAAAACTACAGAAGAATGCTGCTACGTACTGAGAGGATTTAATGTCGGTCTGGAGTTTATGATAATCAGGCATCTTCTTGAAGTCAGTCCACTCATTTTCCTGAGGGTAACCCATAACTGTGAATATTCTGGAAACAAGATACAGAGAATTTCATCAAAGCACAAAAGGTTACGAAATAAGGGGACTTTCTTAACAAAATAAAAAAATGTTTAGATCAAAAGACGCTGAATATTCACCTCTTCAGCTGATCATAGTGGTATGGACTTTGTGCTTTGATATCCTCTTCCTTACAAAAGAATACTGGTTCTGCAGTAAGCAATTCAGCAAATATACATCCAATTGCCCAAACATCAATTGCCTATGGAAGAAATTTAAAAATAAGTTTGTTCATTGCAAAAAGTGATAGGAGTAATTGGAAACAGTGACAGATCGGAATACACAACAAAAGTTAATACGAAGTAAGTAAACCTTGGTGTAATGTTTTGCTCCAAGCAACAATTCTGGCGCTCGATACCAAAAAGTCACGACAACTGGGTCAAGCTCTGCCAAAGGTTTGAGTGGATTGTAGAAAATACGAGCAAATCCCATGTCAGCAATTTTCACTCTAAAATGAATTGAAAATAATACAGTGTACGTCGAGAATGAAAAAAACTCTAACCTGCCACGTTGTACACCAGGAGCGTCACCCATCACAAGTATGTTAGCAGGCTTCAAATCACGATGAAGTACCCAATTGGAATGAAGGTAGTGTATACCTGAATAGAATTTTTTCAAAATCAAATTAGCACATAACAACGATGAATCGTCGTAATGGAACATAGAAAAAAGCAATAAAACTAAACGATTTGCTAATAAGACAGAATGGACCGACCCTGTATCGCATCAAAATCTTACCGTCAAGGATCTGGTAGAGGATACTTTTCACCATTCCTTTCGGCACCATTACTGGCATCTTTTTTGCTTTAGCACCACGATGATACTTTATGATATGCCATAAATCATGTTCTGCGTAATCTAGCAATAACCACACCTACCAAAAAAAGAGGAACAGATCAATATACATGGAAGGAAAAGCGACAATCTCACCTTTTTCTCGTTGGTAAGAAAAACTCGTTGCAAGCATATGAGATTCGGATGTCTAGAAAAAACAGCTTTTTATGAGATACTGGAATGAACGGTAGCAGCTTTTTTTTTATGAGATACTGGAATGAACGGTAACGATTCTTCGCACCAGTGTCAATTAATACTAAAGTAAAAAAAAAACCCTCGAAACTCAGACCTGGAACTTAAGGTTAAACATAAAATTGTTAAAACTGATCGAAAGTTGCTATGATTCAATCAATTTGTACGAGATTAATTTAAAGTCGTTCTAAGAACGAAGATACATGGCAAGACAACACCAAGAAAGAAAAAGGCAATCGTTAATGCACGCTTCTAAGATTCAAATGTATAGCAAGACAAAAGGATACAAAAGGAAACAATTTGTATTGTCTATTTAAAAGAAAGTATAAACAGTAGCAACAGTATAACAACAAAAGTCTAAAAATCGGAGTAAAAGAAAACGATTTAAATCATATATATAACCCACTTCAACTCTCTCAATAATGCGATCTCTCTACATGCCGACATGGAGAATCCTTGACCTTCAATTAACTTCAAAGCATATTCTTTAGCTGGATATTTAGCGGAAGGCACTTTTGGTTGAGCCTTGAACACATGACCGTAGGTCCCACGACCCACCTGAAAATAGTCATTGGACACAAGCTATCCCAAGCAATCGATGAGTTTTTCCTACGAAAAATCTAGTTGTTCTTTTTCAATAGAGGAACAGATTGATATATCCTTTCCACATAAAATATCGTTAAATATAGCTAGTTCTCAGTTCTCCAACTAAACTTGCCGTTTCACGCAATTTTTACCTTTCAGTTCTAATGTAGCAAGAAGAAGGATAGAAAAAAGGTAACACAATCCAACTAACAACAAAAATTAAAAATAAACTAACTTTATGTCCATCGTAGTAGAACAAGTCATCGACATTTTCTCGTGTTCTTGCAAGTTCCTGTTTGAATGCGTAGTCAATCATTCGAAGTTTCTAAACAGAGGCAAAATCCATCCTGCCGTCTGAAACAAGACTCCTCTTTCCGAACACCAGGAAAATAGAAGAAAGAAAGAGGAACAATTCAAGGAATTATTACTATTGCGATATATTTATATCGAACACCATATAGCAGCAGGATGTCAAATCAGAAAGCAAGGATTTTGAGCAACAGCGACCACCCAGGCAGTGCGCAGGAACGTATTGCGCAATGGCGCGCCATAGTTATACTTGAGCACATAAATCACACCTTTTTATGTGGACGCAGCACTTGCAACTGGCCTCACCGCAGAAGGTCCCAGTTTGCTGCGTATACCTGATCTCTAGCATCTGTGAAAAAGATGTCGAATGCCTGAATCATTACTTGGCGATATTGGGCGGCGCCGATTAGGTATCGCCAAGTAATGATTCAGGCATCGACATCTTTTTCACAGATGCCGGGTTAATCTCGGCATGCCACGAAGTAGAAGATGTTAGAATCAATCCATGAAACGGGGTCTAAGGATATATTCAGGTCACGACTATGAGCGAGATCGCGCTCAACTCCAGTTAATTATTCTGAAAAACGGCGTGGAAAACGGCCTAGTCGCATGCCAACGCATGCGTTTGGAAGATTGGAAGTTGGAGATCGAGAAAATGTAGTTGGGGAAGCACTCAATGGCGCCCTTATTTCTCGACTTTAACTTACTTTCTTCTCTTCGTAACTCTGGTTTACATGTCATAGATTTTCTAGGTTCCCCCCCAACAACATTTTACTCTGCGAGGTCTATCGATCGACTGTCAACGCTGCCTCTCTCGCTTGCTGGCAGGCGCGAGCGTATGCTTGCTCACACATACGTAGAGCGTTGTAAGGTGACTCGTAGGAGAATTCTACCAGCAAAATCGTTCCTCCGTGAACGCGCTCATGCTCATCTTCTATACTCCTTATTATTCCTCTTTCGAACAGAGTAGCAGCGCTAGAGAGAGCGATTATCATGTATGCAGATATGGCACCACTTCCATACTTCAGGTCGTGTCATCAGAAAGATATGAGTATGTTAATTATCATTCTTTTTCATTCCGAAGCATTAGTCTAAGCCCAAATTTGAGCCTATGCTTCTGCTAAGGCGTTACAACGCTGATACGGTGATTTTTTTTCTTAGCAAAAACTCTCCATTGATTTTCAGTCTTCTATCTCGTACGGGAGGATGTTATTCGCGAGAATTTGCACTTTTCGTGTGTGTCATGCCGATGTGTCAAATCTATGGAGGGATGAAAGGGTTGGTGAGCACTGGGGCGGAGTTGAACCTCAGATTGATCGTGCAGACAGCGGAACCTCCTACCGACTGCGCTACACCCGCCCGGGATATCGAAATACTATAAATCATTACTGTACACTCTTCGGTAGGTGAGATTATTCCATAGAATAATTATAGTTCGAGCTTTCATGACCAAATAGAGATTACGAATAAGCACTGCAGCTCCATTCTTTCTTCCTCGAGATTAAAGGACTACCACGATACAGGGACATTGATAAGTGGTTTGACTCACATTGCACGATCGATGGTTAGAAACAGTCGTACAGTTGGGTCAAAATGAAGCACGGATAGTTTCGCAAACGGCTGCGCTCGAAGCGGTGCGGTGGAGACAGCGGTTGAAATCGAAGTGGGACCTTGGCGAACTGCAGAGATGTGTGACGGTAACGGGGTTCCTTCCACGATACCAACCGCTACGCTTCACCGCGCAGCTTCGAGCGCAGCCGTTTGCGGAACTGCCCGTGCTTGAGTTGTTTTGACCCAACTATATTGTCAACCAATCCTTTCGTCCTTCTGAGGTCGATAAATTGGTACCAGACTTGTTTGGGAGGATAAAAATACCGACTTGACACATCGGCTAGCCACCGCAAGTCATTTTATGGGTCAGCTGCACGTTCGTAAGCCTCAAACGATTCTGAATTGAAGTAATTGGCGCATCGGATCGACTACGCCAGATACTTTAAACCATCTAAGATCAGAGATCTAGACGAGACCATCGCGAACTGCAGCAATAATTGGCGCTAACGAGTGTCCCCCTTATATCCCAACGGGTAGCTTCGAGCGCAGCCGCTTACGCAGTCGCACCGAGCTTCAAGTCGTTTTGACCAGACTGTAGTGGCGTATCTATGTAATCCAACAAACAATCATCTCTTAGTCGTTTACAACTTACTAAGAGTTGAAAAGAAACTCAAATCACCACCTTGGAGTACTGGAGCTATGTATGTAGAAAAGCTCTGCACTACTGTAGACCACATTACATTGCTGCCACTGTCCCATTCCACACTCTTCAAATCCCCTATTTCGGGTTCTGATAGCACTGTAAATAGGAATGATGCCTCAAAACAGGTTAGGTGTATTGATGCAGAGAACGAAAACAGTACTCCTATGCATTGTTGACGAAGTAACACTCGCCACTCACGTATGTTGAGGGATGACGCGAAACGGAGGAACCGGACAGTCGCAGACATGCCTGTTGAGAATCATGTGCGCGACGATGCAACAGGAATCGTTACGGTAATCATTGGAGACTGTGTTAGTTTGGTTTTTCCTTAGAATATTCTTAAAAGTATCAACTTTCTATTGTTCCTATTTTTTTCCTGCCTTCCTGTAACGTCTGGACCAAGTTTCTCGATCACATGACCATTCGCTCGTGTGCTGGTGTTTTTGGCATGCTGCGCTTGAACCGGAAGAATGGCGCGATGCAAATTTTTTTTCGCTGCCCTTTTACAACAGTTTTTAAGTTTTGAAAAACAAGTAAACATAGTAACAAGTTTTTAAATAACAATAACAATAACAAGGAAGCAATCTTCCAGCACAGCAAACAAAAATAAGCATTCTTCCGCTACACCTTGAGTAAACAAAAAAGAAAAAGCATATTTGGGCACAAACATGTTCTAACATTTCATGTGCGTTAAGCTGCTTTGAAAAAGCTTAGTCTTCCTTTTCTAGGTATTTGGAGTGTGTGAATCGTCGCAAAGTCAACTGGAAACCAGTTACGGTGCTAACACGTGACTCCTGGAAATTTCCAGAACAGTGGATCTATTTCCTGAAGATTCATAGTTATATAACTCCTCTGCTAGGTCAATGAACATCATACTCATTTCCGGATCTGCTGTACTATTCTTACACATGCTGTAACCACATTATTATCGTTATGTTAGGAAAAAAGCTAATCACTTTAACCCGAACTTCAGAAACTGATTTAATTGAAGGTTTGAAATTAAACTATATGTTACAAAAGCGCTGATTTAGTCCGCATAGGCGTCGGTACTTATGTCTGCCCTGCTGATCGTGACTCACCCGCTGTAACACAAACACACATTCCCTCACTTCTCCGTATGTCCTAGTCAAACCGACTTTGAGCAGTAGAAGCTTAAATAAGTACAGACAACACCATACCTTGATCCTATACTATTTACACTTACTTTCACTGAATATGATGAATATAATCGGGTCAAAAAAGAACTGATGCTCGGTGCAAATTGAATCCCTTTGCATGAATCCTGCTACTAATGCTAGTATTCCAAGGTGCACGAATTGTTTTTTTTTTAATTTTTTTTCAGGTTCTAAACGGCTAAGAAATACAATTGCTTGTTGGATTACATAGACACGGTATAGTCGGGTCAAAAAGACTTCGGTGCAGTTGCGACTGCGCTCTAACCTCGTCACGGTGAAGCTAGTGATTTGGAATCAAGGTCGGAGTCGGATTGTCGCTATATAACTTCACCAGTAGTGGAGCGATGAGCGATACTAGTGAGGGTTTTCCCTCGATTGTAGTCGTTGATTCCACCACGCACCTTTGAACGCAGCAGCTTACGATCAGAGCTTCTGGTGGTCTTGACACGAGTATATTTGAAAATAAAAAACAAAAAAATAAAGATTCCGATAGCGCCGGTGCAGGAATAATAACTGCATAGTTCTTTGCTTATTTTCACTTTCCTTTGTTTCTCTTTTATGCTTCGAACGATTGCCCCATGAGAGAGTCCATAAATCTCAGAGATAAGTAAGGGCAGCGAAAGTTGAGCAAATGGATTAGTCATAAGCTACAGAACTAATAGTTTAGGAATGAGAGCTGATAAATCGTCAAGAATTTTCTGTCAGTTCGAAAAAAAAAACTGGAATGAGATTTCCTTCCAGTTTGCTCCTGATGAATTCAGCATTCTTGCCTGCATGGTGCAACTTTGAACGCACCAAATGATTAAAGGGACTAGAAGAAATAAATATTAGAAGGAAGTGTCAAATTTCCCTTCTCATGGTAAGTAACAATAGATTCCATTAAAATGTGAGACATATTTTCAGATATGCCTACGCCTGTACATTGTAGGATTGAATGTAAGTGTTAACCACACCACTCTAATCCGAAAAGTATGCCTTCTAAACTTAGATCGCAGCTCATGCCTTGGGAACTATTCTGCCGGCAATCCATATCCTATTACTAGCCTAATAGGTGGGTCATACTTAGGTGACCCGTATTCAGCGGACCTGCGGACTCCCACTATCTTTTCCCGTCCATCGTTCCTTCGCCATTTCCGCCAAAATGTTCTCAAGTTTCGTGAGTGACGTTGACGAGGTCCATGAGCCGTACCCAGCTGAGATGAGTTCGTCCATGTGTGCAGCGAACACATCATCCCATCTCGTTGGCGGCCTCCCTCGAGGGCGTTTTGCGTTTCTTGGGATTCACTCTAGCGTTCTTTTAGTCCTTCTATCGTTCTTCCGATGTGAGCGATCCATCCGTGCTTTGCTTTTGAAATATATTCCGCTGGATCGTGAAGACGGGGCATCTCTTGACTCGGAGCTCCGAAAACTTCTAGCTGTTACGTGCACCGGTTGAACTTCAGAAGACATCTCAAGGGCTGTGAGAGTAGTGTGTATCTTCCTAGCTGCGGCGCAGGTGACCACCCACGTGTCCGTTGCGTAAAGGAGCGCAGAAAGAACTGTCGAGTCGATCAGGGCACGTCAGTTGGTCCATACAGCCGAAACCTTGACAAAATCGTGCTTCTATAGTTCTTGAAAGATTGGATACCTCCTCTTTTTTTTTTTTTTATTTTTTTATACCTTCAAGTTGTACTCCTCCGTTCTCAATCTATTCTCTTCTTCTCTTCCATCAACACGTATGGCCTTTCTTTCCCAAGCAACTGATTTCATTATTCATTGTATAAGCCGTGTATAGGTTCGGAGATGTGGTTTCGCTTTGTGGTAACCTCTTTTTCTATGAGTATGGTGAGGTTAGGTGGAAAAGCTGTATCTTAGTGGTGTTTCAATCGTAGCAGTTGGCTAATGTTCTCACATACGGCGCGTCCACACTTTCAACGACCAATGCTGACAGAATTGAATTCGTTTCTATGCTGTCGAAGGCTTTCTCATAGTTGAGGAAGGCTAGGACAAGGAGCAGGCGATGTTCCCGGCAAAGCTCTACGACTCTCGATACGGACTGGACGTAGCCCATACAGCCGAAACATTGACAAAATCCTGCTTGTTCTTGAGATTGGGCTCCATCCAGCGTCCTAGATATGCGCATGAGGATGATCTTTGTGAATACTTCGTATAAAACGCTCAGCAAGTATATAGGACGGTAGTTTCGAAGGTGCTCTCGATCACCTTTCTTATGAATAAGAACGGTTCGCAAGGTCTTCCACTGGTCCGCGATCCTTTCTTTCACAGCCCGGAGAAAGTCTGCTAATATAAAGTCAGGTCGGGGGCTGTACCAAGTTTCATGCTCTTGATAGCAACTCGTACTTTCGAAGAGAGAATTCGTAGTAGAACACAGGAGTTGACGAACGGAAAGGTTCGAGTAGAATCCCTCCGTAATGATTTCCATCTGACGGTAACTAGCGCTTGATCATACTAACGGGTTTTTGGACCAGAGAGCGGAGGCGAAGAATTGGCGGAGGTGGTACGATCTCGTGAGAAGCGACAACATGGACGACAGATGAGTGCAGAACAAAACCAACACGGTCTATATTTCGCGAGAGAACTTTCCCTACGCGAATGACGAGCTACCGTATCTCGCGTTGTGAGTACAAAGTTTGGGAGTCTCTATGGGAAGTCGTGCATGCGTCATCTTGGTGCAGAATCAAAGATGTCCTTAGCAATCTGATAATTGATTGCTTCTCACCGGTTGCCATACCGTCCGACGTCTGAGATAGTAGGGTGTAGAGTGCGGTGTACTATGGCATTGTGTATGCTGGAGTGGTAACTGGACTTTCCCCTCACTAGGTAGCGAGCCTAGTTTCTACTACAGGACGTTGTCTACCTACATGGATCAGGGAGCCAGCTTGCGACGTTTTCCTAACGCGGTATTAAATCTTAGCAGATGTTTACTCCTGGGTAGGCTTTCGACTTCAAGAAGTCGGAGGTGTCGAACTTCTGGTCACCCCAGGTGAGTCTCAGAGTTCTCGTCGTCTCAGAGTAGAGAGTATCTCCGCTGCGCACCCCAGTGCCCAGGGTCACCTCCACGCCACTATGAGCCCGATAATCCTTGTAAAGGTATGCCAGATCACATCAGGAATAATTGGGTATTTGAGTCCAACGAAGAAAACCGCCCGTTGAAACAACTAATAGTGCAAAAAGGACCCCATCGGAGGGAGATATACTCGGTTTTGCATATCTTCATTCGCTCACTTTTGAGAGAAAAATAAATCCCTTAAACATTTTACTAGCACAAAGCAAGGATCAACGATGTCATTACCATTATTATTGGAATATTGGTGGGCAAAGTCTAAATGTCTTTCTTCCAGAAGCAGAGGACCTGCGACGATAAAGTGGTTGAGTACGTTCTTGAGGTAATCGAGGTCTTTAATAATTTTCTCATGCAGATGCTGCTTCAGGGCCAGGAACTGGTTGCTGGGAGGTTGGAGCAAGATCCGATTTATAGGGAAAGGGTGCACGGTCATATAACCCAGACCATCCAGAAACGCCACTTCACTTTCGCCGTGTGAGGTCTCGAAGTGCAGCAAAGCGATTTTGGGGCGTTTTTGGGGGTTTTCCGCGTGCTCCATCGGTCAGTTCCTGAGGTAGATTCACATGGAAATTGACGTTATTCGTCTGATTACTTCTAATCAAACGATCAAATTTCTCGAAACAAACTGGAATAAAAATTCAAAATCAGATGTGTGAAAAAAGACATGCAAAGACCCAATAAATGCCGAGCGCTAGAAATGTCTTCCAGGAAATCTGTTCGAGCCATCTTCAGGCACCCAGCTGCTTCATATTAGCTGCGGCACTCGCTCTGCGTAAAAGATAAAGTGCTAGGCGTTGGTGAATCCCTTTGGGATGCGCCAAAGCGTTCAACCTTAATTGAGGATTAAGTTAAAGTTTTTATCCTCTCGTTCGAATATTTTGCCAATAAAGCGTCGTTTCGACCTGATGGAAATGAAGATGCTACGATAGATATTTGGATTTACTCTCATTGAGCACATCGGCAACGATGATATCCACCAGACTAGGTGTGTCTTCTATAGCGGAAAAGATGCGTGAAATTCGCCTCCGATGGTACTGTCGGGTCCATAAGACAACTACACTCCTCGAAAGACTGGCATGAGCTATCATACGAAAAAAAAAGCTGTAGAAAAAGCGTGAGACGTTTGAGAATATCGTAATGTCGTTGTTTTTTTCAGCTTTCGCATGAGATACCATAACAAGAACAAAACAAATGTGTAACAAAAAATATTTGAGTGAAGAAACAAATAAAAATTACCTTCAAATCATAATAAAACTTATAAAACAAATTATGTTGTGATTTCCTGCTTTGGCAATTAAACTCTCATTGAGGGCTGGTCGAATCTCTTCAGGTTTCGACACTTACTTAACACAAGAAATAGACTACGAAGGTTGCATGGCATTCGCCGCTGCTGTTAGATCCTTGCGTGACAAATTTCCGAAGATTCTTGAACGGCAAATATGGCGATTAGATGAGACGGAGATTAGAGCCCAGCATGCGACACTTTGACAAAGTTCAAACATCAAAAACTCTTCACTTTTTACACTTGTCAAAAAGATTAAATTTATTTAAGACTTGCTTTTTTCCAAAGCTTTAGAATAAGCGGAATCATGACCGTCCAGTCTTCCTTTTTTATAAATTCGTTTTTTTTATGAAGCGAATAAAGATGGAAGGATTTCGAGCTCGAAAAGCGAATTCTAAAATCTCCATCTAGCTAGGAATTCAGAAAAATCCATTCCAATTGCCGCGACGCTGAGAATGCCGCAATTATTTGAAGCCCGTTGTTTGTTGGTTGACATAAAAAAGAGAACCAAAATTCTTCTGATCATAGATCAAATAAACATGTGTCTACTATCGATAATATAAAATCTTTACTTTAAAAATGCAAGATTAGTTAGAACTAAGAGAACCGCATGGACACCGTAAGCACCTATGGCTCACAAAGTCTCAATAAATAAAAAGATTTAAGCACAACACCAAATTTGATATGTATTTCTGAACTCCATTTTTCTGATTTTCAAATAGAACCCGAGAAATGTTCGAAACAAATTCCAGATAGTTCCGGGCGGTTTTCTTCATGCCGATTTGCGTCAGCTGACAGCCGGGTGACGTCATATGGCCTTATGTAAAATCAATAATGAAATAAGGGAAGAATCCTCGAAAATGTTGAATCTTGAACGACTTATCAACCATTACAATTTTTTCATTTATTCACACACACCAATAGTGCAGCAAAAAAAAGAAGAAAAAAAAAACATATGTCTGAGTCAGAACAAAATAGTGGAAAAAAAGTTTTAAAAAAAGTGTCACTTTTTATCGTCAATTTATTGTCGCTGGAACGTGCTATGTAAAATTACAACCCCACATTAAAAAGTTCCAAAAAAAAGAGGAAAAGAAAACACACCTTGTCCGAGCCATAAAAAAAAGTGGAAAAAGAATTCAAGGAAAAAAATGTCATTGGAACCTAATATGGAAACCTAGAACTTCGCTTTAATAAAAATGCTACCTTAAGTTTTTTAACCTTAAGTTTGTAAAGTAAATTGGAGTTAAGTAGTAAATGCGATAGGATTTCTTAGTAGTCCTTTTCTAATTTCATCAGTTCCATTAGTCATGTTACACATGAATTTTTTGAACATCCCGAGATTAATATGAAAACGTCATCGATAAGGTTTTGTTTTTTTCCTTAAGAAGCAATAAATTATAAAAAAAAATTCGCATAGAATAACATGTGCTAAGAAATATGTTTTTATTTTACACGCAAATGTTCAAGGTACATCTCGTGAAAAACATCGAAAACTCATATGATATAGAAATTAGAGACTTTCTAAAGGGATTCTGTCATAAATATATGCTTATATTTCACATAAACAACATTACAAGAGTTCCTTTCCTTAAAAAGCAATGAATTACCAGAAACACGTGCAGAATAACAAGTACTTGACCCCATGTTTTTACATTAAACGCACACATTCAAAGTACATGTTTCGAGAAACATCGAAAACCTATATGAAATGAGAATTAGAGGTTTCCTGTATGGATTCTACATGTAATTATATGACTATAATTTAGTACAGAAGGTGTGCGTTTGTAAGGCGATAGCTTTCAAATGAAAAAAAAACAGAAAAAAAAGATGGAAAACAAGCGAAGGATGAATTGTAGGAAAATAATGAAATACTCGCCTCCATATACGAAGCATTCTGATCGATTCATATGATACGCGAAACATGCTGACCGCAAAATAGTGAATTCAGAACTCGAACAAACTCCACAAACTTCTTTTTTCCCGAAGAAAAATCCGCTGCAATTGTCATGTCAATCATTTATTTCGCATCTTCACCGCTAAAAATGAGCTTCTCACATTCACACTCGTCAATAGATGACATTTTGCACATTTCCCATCTATTTCAGCTACTTTCAATCTTTCCTGTCAAAAGTAGATTAATGAAGAAGGAAGAAAGAAAATAGAAAAATTGACTAGAAGCACTACAACAATAACAAACCCCCAGCCAATCTGTGGCTCATCTCCGCATGTTGTCTTCGGTGAAGAATTTCGTGCCCTAACGTCAATACCTGCTCGGATGGAACCGTCCATCGTTCAACGATTCCGGCTGGTGATGCGACAGCTGTTCCATCCGTTGTTGCTCTGTTCTCTGGATGTTGATGTTTTCTCAACTTCCGCGTTGTTTTTTTTCTCCTCACATCCAGAGAAGACCATTTCATCGCGAATGCACTAATAATATGTACTACGACAATGGATTGACGCGTACAACACTCCCGTTATGCGACATCGGCTTTAAAGTGTCATCTCCGATTCCGTTTGTTCGTCATGGGAGCTTTTTGATGTGGACACATTCGATGGGCGTGGTGTAGTGGCACGTATTGTGTGTATGTACGTATTTGTGTGTCTGTGTGTGTGCGTCGATGGTTGGAGTTCCCCTTTCCACATCAACGGCAGATTAACTGCTTACTTCTCCCGTTTCAACTATTTCGTCTTCAGTTAAGATACTATGACGCATCGTGGGAGAACTCTTACGTATCATGTGAATAAAATGAAGATTTACCAGCATGTTGTCGAGGATTCGGATGCTTCAGTTTCACTGAGCTCGCCTTGCCACGTTCGTTGTGGATGGTTATATAGGGACGTATGGTTATTTGCCGCAATTATCATTTCATGGATTCCACTTGTGAAGTGGGATTTGTAGAATTTTGACCAATTTTATCTTAGTAGTGAACGCGAGGAATCGTCAAGTATTGTTAGAGTTAAAGAATAGGTTTGCTAACTTTTCTAAGTTACGTTTTCATGAATCCTGTAAATCCTGTAACTGTGTTGACCCCCCATCAAACAATTGGCTATATGCACGTTAGAAACGAACATGATGTGGCTGTTTGCGATGTCGATCTGTCAGGTGCATTAGATTTCGAGTCATAAATAGATGTAGATTATCCTGCTTGCTTTCCTTTTCCGTCGTCCCATGAATGATTGAGTGGATTTTCGTCAATATGCACTAAAAAAAAAGTCCAAAGTACTGATGATGGTGATGGTTGTTTTATCGCTCCCATTTCCATCTGATTCATCCCAATACCATCGGTTTCCACATTGTACTTACATGATTCTTTCATGATTGTATTTTCCATGCGAAAATCTTGTAATTAGTGACTGCCTAAAACATCTCTGACTTCATCCACCGCATGGAATTACGTGCAATTTTCTGGCTCTCTCATTCTGCGGCCTTTTTATTGTGAGACTGAATGTAATCTTTTCTCAATTGTCGCTGTTCTGGATGTTTCATGAATTATGATGGTACCATATGAGTTGAGCTATTATTTGAAAAAAATATGCATATATAGCCCCAGAAGTTTATTTGGATGATCACAAAATATGACGGTTAGAAAGGATTATGATTTGGTTGAGCGCGGATCGCATCCTCATCCTGCATCATTGCTGTGTTACGCTCGTTCTTGGTGAATTTCACTTAGAACGAAACCAGTCGGAGTTTTAATGGGTATAGTGAGTTATTGTGATATTACGGTTCTGTTTTGTGCTCATATATAAGCAACCTCAAATATTTGAGAATATTTTTAAATTCACATCCCCAATCTTCCTATTTGAGTGGCGTATAGTGTCAATGGATTTCTTCGGCATCTCCATGTTTTCACATGCAGCTCGAGGTATCTTCCGTAATGGAACGGGTACTGATTGACATCTCTGGCTAACGAAGTCTATCGCACTGTGGAATGACTTATGTCTATTGCGTGGTTTGGGCTATAGATAACTGACAACCGATAACTTAGTGACGAAGGGAAGAAAGGAATAGCGTTTTTGACGGACGACTAGTGGCGTCATGAAAATCGATATATAAAAGCGTTTCTTTTTACTTCCCCGCGTAGTCCTCAAAAACAACGCGTTGTGGAACAATACTCACCTCCGTTGTTAGATTCCAAGAAAAACATGGGCTGCTCAGTACATCTGCACCTGAATGCTACACGAGAAACTAACTGAATGGCTCCTTGACGAGACCTCTAAGGACATTCCCCGTGCTTGCTCTTGTCAATTTTGCCGTATTACATGCCGTGTATGTCCGGATTTGGGTCGGTCTATATCAAATCGGCCTTCGCTTTTCAGTGGTTTGTTTAGCAACACTTTTCCGCGAAAAAAGATGTTTTCTGTATGTCACCTGATTCACATAGTAAGAGAACATGGAAAGCAATGTTATGCTAAGAGATTCCAGACGTGGCAGACAACGAGTGTGGATGCAGTTCGATGTGGGCAGGCAAAATTCTTGCTAAGAAAGTGTGGAGGGAGCGGAGTGCGCCAGACCAGGAGCGCTTTCAGTCAGCTGAGGAGGCCGTCCGAGCCTTCACGTACCGATCAACAGCGTGTTGTTTGAGCCTCGCCCCCCGTTCGCCGGCCGTACAGCGGTAATTTATGTCATTCAGAGGTGTTTCTTCGGCGAGACACGCAGTCCTCTTAACGAGTGCTGCCGTTGTTCTGTCGCATCGTGCGGCGATTGCGCGCAATCTGGCTGTGGAGGATCGATGTTTCAACAGGGGCGCCCTTCAGTAACATGTCGTCTGGTAAAGCTTCCTGGAAACTTCTAGTCTTGGATTTTCAATTCGGTAGGTTTGTGCGGGACGTATAAGGCTGGTTTTGTGGCGTTCCACACTTTTGAGAAACGGAAGTTAGCAGAACTCACTCTGATATCTTCATCCAAGCGAGTGGTTAAATAAGACGATTTGACCGCTGAAAAATGCGCCAGAAACTTATTATCGATTCCGCTCAGCTGTCGTTAGCTTTTCATCTACCTTGCGACGTTGACGTTCTGTGCACGTCATTGAACGAGCACGTTCGCCCGCTGCTGAGTTTACTGTCGAGCCGGTTCATCGGCCTGCATTTCCCCTGTCGCTGCTCCTCTTTTTTCCACTTCGGTGTTCATGGTCGTATGAAATGAAGCAAATGGTGACAGTTATGAAACCGATCGAAATCTAGTTCTTTGTTAGACGAAACCTGGTCGAGTCGATTGCTTTCTTTTCTGGTTTCAGTTGTATTCACACTGATTTATACATATGTTTCTGAACTTCTGCAAGTATTTGAATGTTCAGCACAAAATGTTGCAGTCTCATGTAGATGTGGATGATAATTGTATTCATGGTCTGTTCATGTTCTTTGAAAAGGAATCGATTTTCACAGCAGGCCGCCCACGTGGCCCACAAGCACCCAGTGCGTGCTAAGTTCATTCTCTGAAGCGGGTTACACTATCTATAGTAAGCTTAAACGTATCATATAGTACTATGAGTTCTACAATAAGTTTTAGCGGACGTAAAAAGATTCCTTCTACTTCTTCGCTCAATACAAACTCTATTATGAAATTAAATCATGAAATTGTGTTCCCTATAGATATGTCAAGCTCAGATACTGTTTCCCTTGTTTTTCTATCTCATTTCAAAAGGTATGGATCTCTTGATATGAAGAAGACTTCAGGCGACACATATTTCTTACTGTCAGTACTCGTTTTTAATCGCACTTACCTGCACTTGTCAGAGTCAGACATCGAGAGTATGTTGCACATCGCGTTGGGATCATAGGCGAGGCGCTGCAGTGTGTTTACCTGAGTTCATGCCAGAGAAAATAGCACTACAGGTTCGGAGCTTAAATGAATGTTGGTGTTTCTGGAAGGAACAGTGTTAATTTTACACAGACTTGATCAGATTTTCTCAACATAGTCGTTATTGTTGCGGGGAGGCCCTACTTGTTTCGTCCACTTTTGTACTCTGTAGTTTCCGTTGAAAATAATGAGGTTGCACTCGTTGGCTCATCGGTCAGAAAGTTTATGTGTTTGTGATTTAGACGAGCTCTTTCTTCGAAATATAGAAATGAGGGCGTAATCCGAATAGTTAGTTCTTTACTTGAAAAACTACTTCATGAATGCAATGGAAATAGAAGGAGAGTCGCTCGAAAGCTGTCATTGTTATCAGACTTTAATTAAAGAGGTTTTACCGTGCACTCTATCCATCAGTCGATATCGAGTCGTTTCGTTAGCGATTCTCTCCGGAGGGCACCATTACGAAATCCATTCAAAGCGTTGGAAATCAATCGTTTAGAAATGTTCATCAAGTATTGCATATACACACACACATACATTATTTCAGCGGTAGGAAGAAAAGGAAGCACGCTGCTTGCAGTTGAATTGTTTTTTTTTTTTCAAAACCTGCTTTGCTCCAATTCATCCATGACCTTAAATTTTGCCTGAGTTCGCAAAATTTCCTTTTTACATAATTGAAGGAAAAAGACTTCGTTTACGTTGGACATCCTCCAGTTTCCAGTCATTGCTGCATAAAGGTACTTTTATTTCACTTGATTTTCAAAATAAGCATGAACTGCTATGCATAGATGATAGGGTCTTCTAGAGAAACCTGCTTGATTTTGCCGTGTAATAGGAAATATCTATAGATTTGAGTAAGCATTGATAGCCAGCGTTGCTGGATACCTCCACAAAACCTGGACTTTCTGACAAATTCTGGGCTTATATTCATGCTTATACTTTTTTTGACATATGGACTGCATTTGTGCGTGAAACTAGTGTCGCTACTTAAAATTAAACAATAAGATTAGCTTAGGAGATGGCTGTATGTTTAATGTGTGAAGCGCTTCGTAGACCTGTCCGCAGTCATCAGGTGATAGGAATTTTTTTTTGCAGTAACTGCACTCTTCAGAGACGCAGACAATCCGTCTTCGTTTACCATTTGCGTCATATCCGTGCATACCAATTTGACAGATATTATTGTGCAGTTGTTTAAATGAGATCGATTTAATTGTTGTCTGAATGATGCGAATTATTTCGTGCACTGCTGCTTAACTGAACCAGTGCTGCCGACGCGCCACGTCTGTTTTCACATCGCTTTTCGCCGATTGGCGTTGCAGTTAGAAGCCGCTTTCGGTTCTTCTCAAAATGATTTTCACAATTTGCTCTTTTTTTTAACATAAGTCCTGCACTTTCTAAATCGTTACACATTCCCTCGCTTCATGGACGACTAGGCTATGAGTCACTATTGATTAAGTAAACTTATTCAGGTATCAACCCCGACGAACAGCCGGACGCCTATCGCACATCCTACGGGTACAGTGACAGTCGTGGTCTTAGCAGGAGACAGTCAGGTCAGTTTTCAACAAACAATACATATTTTTCTTGGTCTTTAAAATACTTTTTCGAAACTAAGGTCTGGTCTTAGTTATTCCGCCAAGTATATTTGGACTTGGAGCTGAGGCTCAGTGCATATCGAGAATGCATAAATTGTTTCGAATAAGATTAAACATTGCAAATGACGGGCACCACAAACAAAGGGATGATTGGCATGCGTTGCCGTCATCCGCGCTAGTTGTGTGCGAAGTGAGAATGAATCAGAATGGGTCGTTGTTTGGCATTTTCTGGATATATGTTAGTTGTGCAGACGCACATGCTATTGGAGAAAATGTCGGAGCAAGTGAGTTTGTAGAACTTTTATTAATCGAAGCTTGAAGGTTTTAAGAGATATTTTAAGAGGCGTTTAGTGTATTCCTAGGGGAGTGATTGTACACGGGTTTCCTACATGTTCGAAATGAACGCTGACGTATGGTTATTCATAGACTTGTACTTCCAGTGCTACCACCAAAAAAGGTCCAAGACACGCTAGCTCGGAAGCAGTATCGACATTACCTAACAGATGTGGTTGCATGTGTGACGGCATGAGTGTGCGTTGGCCATTCCCGGCTTCGCTCATGACTACACAATGTGAACATGACACATTGCACCAATAAGCTCCCTGTCGTATTCAGTAGGAAAGGGAAATCACAATAGAAGATATTCTACAATATTTCAAAGCGGACTACAGCTGTTCTAATAAATTCTAACAAAAGGAAATGCAGTCCGTTCTAGCTAGTAACCGTAAAGGGTCCTGTTACATCGTGACCTTTATGCCAGGGATGACTATTAGAAAGTTAACTTGTTTGTTAGAATTTCATCATCTATGGATTACTGTGGTTTCTTGCAGAATGATAAGCAGCAAGAAGGTCGTTTTTGCATCCGTTGCATCTGTTCGCCGAGGAGATGTGTCCTTGCGTAGAGCAGCACCAAAACAGATGCATAGGGCGTGGTCATTGATTGTATGACATCTCAAGAATTTTCGCCTGATAAGTACCTTCCCATTCTAATTGTAATTGAGCTATGCACATGGCATATTTTAGAACCCCGACTGTATATCTTTTCTTCACGACCCTATAGATCCACTTGTGTGGATGTGAGTTTCTATAGAGTTTCGTTTTGGCCTGTACCCCCTTGGCCCGCCGTTACATAGCCGTCTGTACTTTTTTCAGCTAGTGCTACTTTGACATTTCTGCTGCAACTCACGTAACAGCTCTGCTTGACGCACATTTCTTCTGCTTGAGACTCGACATGCGCATCATGCAAACACGTATCGCGGTTCCCCAGGCCAACCTAAATGCCAGAGGTTGCCGAATAGTGACATTTCTAATGGACTACTCAGAGAAATTCGTAGACAAATATTTTAAAAAGGCACTTTTGTATGATGAACTCTAACTTTATCTCCACCCTCTCTATAGAGAGAATTGAGCATTCTTTGTCAGACTGTTGTTTGACTTCTGAGATTTATTTCGAGAACGTATGGAAGAGGAAGAAGAAACCTCTCCTATGCAGAGTTCAAGTTCGAGTTTTTAGACTTTTTCATTACTGGGAAATCCGAAATTCGATGAATTCGAATTATTTGAGCTCGTTCGCAGTTATTAGCTCGAATATCATTGTGGACCTGATATTAAAGGAATGAAATGTGCATAGATTTGTTTTTTTCCAAATTAATTAAGAAATTAGAGCACATGGATAAAATATCCGTGAGAAGTGAAGTACAATACGGTACAACACACTAAGGTTTTTTTTTCTGCTGGCTGAGGAATTACGAGCTTCGCTTGCTGATGCTTTGATCTTCTGGTTTTTGCGATTCTCGCTCCTCGCTTATCCTTAAACGGACTCCAGTAGAAAGTTCGCTGTTATCTAGAAAGCGGATGTTGTGGGGTGATATCCGTCACTGTGTCGCAGTAGCCATGATGCTCAAACCTGCGGAAGAAAGATGGGAGCAAGTAGGACATAGCAATGAATGTGCGTGTTCCATCCTTACCGTGCACCTTAAAAACTAGAAGTTATACATTTCATTATCATTCTACGACGATTACGACTACGACTTATATATATCTCATTATTATCATAAGCAAGAGTAGCGATACTTTCAGTTATTTAATGCAAAGTCTAAGCGAGTAGCATTAACGAATCAAATTTTAGCGAATCGCGTGCAATAACGAAATAAAAAAGTACTCCGAGAACTCGCAACATTTTCTATGCTACCGCTCATGCCATATTAGACAGTAAACCTCTTCATTTTGGCCCAGCTGGAGTTCTTTTCTTTTATGTTCAGCTTAGCGGTAAGCTTAGATGAGCATGTATTCAGAAAAAAAAAGTTTAATTTTGATTATATCACATTCAGGCATGAGAATTGCATGGTTATAATTTCCACATTCAATATCCTTGCTAATTTCCTTTTTAATATGTTTCTAGTAATATATTAAGCGCGAATTAAGGAAGTATTTTTTCGTCTGTCTACGTTACTACGTGTTATTAAGCAATTCACTCAGGTCGCAGTGACTAATAATGTGTATTCACTGTTATACTCATTTCCTCGATTCAAGTGCACTAGTGCAGTAGCCCTTAACTACACAGAAAACCTAATAACGTACTCCATCTCTGCATTAGCGTCTTTATGGTATCTTGTACATTATTCGTGAGTGAAGTAGAATGTCAATAGTGATAATCGCGATGAAGGAAATTGAAATGATACGCTCGTGGAGAGCTTTTTTTGTCGCTTGTGTTTTTTTTCCTTCAAAAAAGTGTTGTGAAGTGTATCTAAAAACGTTGCATTTAGAGATCCATCGTCGCAATCTGCTGTTGCTCACAGATCGATAGTCATTATTGGTGTATCAAGTTCGATAGCGTGGTTTTCTTCACTGTCGCTATCGTCATTTGATCTACGGGTACTCGCAGCATCGCCTTCTTATCTTTTTGGGGTCGTCTTCGCCACTGCCTTAGGAACCACTACTGCCTACATTAAAAGTAAGTAGTTATTTCGTCGTTCTTCCTTCTTTTAGTTCCCATACCTCTTGTAGAACTTTTTTTGCATTCTCATTACTTCCTCAACCTCCCGATATCTGCAATACAATTTCCTTACAAAAGCTACTTTGTTGCGGAGATGCTATCTAGAATGACTGGTTACCGCATTGTCGTGCCATGTTGCGTTTTCACTAAAACGGGTCAATTGTGTTTCACTGAAGTTATTAGTAGCTAAAGATATCTCAATATTTCTTCCCTTCATTGTTCTTACCATAGGAATTTTTGTGATCCGGAGTAAAAGAAATTGTGGCCTAGTGTTGCAAAATCTCACAACTCAAAGGAAAGGTATTCTTGTGGCATTTAGTCGTAGACATTTTTCCTCTTCGTGTTAGTAAAATGTGTTAAGCACTGAAATGTTAGGTCTACGCGTTCTCCATTTTCACCAGCTTTATTAGTTGTGGACTTGCGAACAGTGGAATCCGTACCTTTCAATTTTATTTTTGTCAAATTTAAAAATGAAATGGAATTGCTACTACTGAACACTGGCCTACACTTAAAGCGGAAAACGTGTTTGCCGAAACTTTTTCTGAAAAATGATCGATGTTGTAGGGAATAAGAATTAACGATCTGTTAAAAGCTAGCGGTACGATTGTGCCAAGCGCAAGACAGCATATGCATGTCTGAATTTTCCTTGCTTAGTCTGTACTTTCTGCCCGTTTGGGTCTCATTTCTGGTGATTTCATAACTAGTTTTTACATCCCAACATCAGGATGGTACTGAAAATCAAACAAACATGCAAAGTTTGATCTTTTGCTAGAATGAAATTTTGTCAAATCCCCTGCTGCTGTTTTAGCCCTATCATGACAGCGAATTTGTAAATAGGGCACAAAATTTTTGGTTGAACTTAACAGTAGCTATTTCGAAATATCCCATTGCTAGTTATTTGCGAACATTTTCCATGCGCTGACTTAAGTCAAAATAGCTTAATAATACTTGTGTTGCAGTACTGTATTTGTGGTGTAACTATGTTCTAGAATATTCGTCTTTAAAACGTAATTGCTTTAAATCTGAGTAGTACAAGATTTGTTCAGTTGCAGAAAAACCTTAACTTTATCAATAGGTTATTTTAAACTTTTATAATGTCTGCACTACTAGTCTTCATTTTCAGTATTAGGTTTCCAAAAGTAATTCTGACGTTTGCGACGATTTTTTTTTTCGTCCGTTCATGAGTGTTTACGTACTTTAATATTCAAATTTCATGGTTTGCTTTTTGAAAAAAAATCGTAAGATTAAACACTGTCTTCTGTTGTGGAAGGCTTGTTTGCCGAATTTACGACTGTAAAACAGAACTGTTCTTCGTTCTTTTGCAGTCGGACTTATTTTTTTCTCGGAATTTCTTAATTCCTAATAATTTCATATCAAAAGGAGTTAATTTTTCGCACGATTAAACTAATTTTTAGAAGTTGTATCGATCACTTTATTCAGTAATATTGGATTTAGTGGTTCGGAGGTTTTCAGCACGGATTTATATAGCTGTTTGTTGGTCTTTCAGCCTAGCTTTAGTTGCTCCTTATGAGTAGTTTTCGTCAGCCTTTTGACTAAGAAGGTGGGGCTTCAAAATTGTGCTTTTACTTCGTGGAGAGAAGAAAAGCCCAAGTGTACTCTGCAATAACTCTGAGGAATATTTGTGCATTATAGACATCCTTTGAGTACATTTTCCATACTGTTTTTTTAATAGTAGGTAGAGTTGAGAATGTAGTTTGCAAATATGAAAGTGGTAATGAATGCGTGAAGCACCTTCTACAAATAAGGAGAGGAATGACATGGATTCACCTAATAAGACAAAGTCTTTTGAGTCTCTTTCGGACGAGTGATTTCTAGTTTAAAAAAAAACTGGAAAGCGAATTTTGTTTTCATAGAGTAAAGAGCTGAAATATGTGTGCAACTGATACAAAAAAAAAGCAGAAATGAAAGAACTGAGATCTTATTAAGACATTAGGACTGAGGAAGTTCAAGTAGTTGTTGCAAAAATAAGGTTCGTAAATTTCGGAGCTATTTTACGTTGCAATTTAAGCCTTTGAAGGATTTGTGTCCCCACAATTTTTTTAAATGAAAAATAACTGCTTATATGTAAAGAGGAGTATGTATTGGAGACCTAAAATTTCTTCTCTATGGAGAGTGAAATTGGAATAAACGACGTTTGGTGACGAAATTCACGTAAATGCATCTATTTATTCACGAACGAATGATGTCGTTATTTCTTGTTCGAGAGTCGGGTTAACGAGACGGCGTCTATATAAGAGTCGCCATAACGATCAGCATTTCACACTTTTGACACTTTTTCCCTGTCAGACTCCATGTACACAGCTGTCCCTCTTAATGTTCTAAATTTGTAGTCTTTCATTTTGTGTGTAAAATCGAATCTTGTGAAGAAAACTTGACGTTAACTCAGTACACCCATTTTAACGTCCTTTACTTAACATTTTGACGTTGAATGGCGCTCATAACAGACATTGCAGATTATGTGTCTTGTTCCGCTTTTTTCTCTGCATCTTCTCTTTTTTTTTTGCTGAAAATAAGTCGGTGCAACTACTAAAACGAGAAGTCCAATAGACTTTTATTAGCTGTTGTAGAGGTGAACGAGGTGAAGATGTCCACAAATGGCTATGGACATGGAATGGCTCGAGCAGCTTCACATGCCGGTAAGTGGATTAATGTAGACAGTACTTTCGGTTTTTCGAGTAGTTCAGTGGAGTTTTTCCTTGAACGCGTTGTTTACCATTGTTTCTTTGGAATCATCTTAGAACAAACTTGTCTTGAGATTGAGGACCGCCGAGTCTGCGTGTGTGAACCGGTTGCTAAGAAGAGCTTACATGCATAAGTTGTTGCTTCGCAACATAGTTCAAGAAGCTTGAAGCAGAAAATCACATTCATGGCTGCAAAAACAAGTTCCAAGGAGAATAGCTTGATTTGAAACAGTTGGAATAGGAGGTGCAAATGAGGTAGACAGTCATAACTATTCCGTAGCCGTATTTGATGGGAAGTGCTCATTCCTCGACGAAGGCTAGGACAGATTCACGTACCTCAGTGCGGATTCTGTTTTCAGAATACAACTGTAAGTAAGAATCTACAAAAATCTCGCTCCTCCCAGTCAGTAGATAGAAGACTCCGGTAAATGAAAACTCCATTAATTGATGTTTCTGTTAAGAATCTCGGTCTTTCTTTACCGTTTCTTTGTTCTTTCAGGTTCATGGTATTCAAGTAATCCCAAGGAGTTGGATCGTCAAATAAGTCGATGGTTGGACGCTGCCGGTGAACGCATAGGCGTGGCTAGGGCAATCGTCTCGCCGTATGTCCGCGCTCATTTTTATAGCATTTTAGAATATCGCAAATAGTTCCTCGTTGTAGTTTTGCCCGCTAATTTGGTTTTCTTTCAGTCTTTCTTTTTCAGTCATGCTGGCTACTCCTACTGTGGTGACACTGCGGCCTTCGCCTTCAAACAGATTGTGCCTGAAAATGTGTAGGAAATTTTTAATTGATTATTGTTGTTTCAACTACTAGAACATATTGGCCTCAGCACTGAGCCTTTTGTGCTTCTTATAAATGAACATGCGAGTTCCGTGCACTTCAGCGACCGTGTTTTCGTTCTGGGACCGTCGCACGTCGTTTGCTTGAATGGATGCGCCCTTACCACTTGCAGCAAATATCGCACACCTATCGGAGATTTGCATATTGATATGGAAGGTTTGTTTTCATGTGTTACTGGACGGTTTTTCCGCACTTGTTCCATGTTTTCATAGATTATCAGAAGGTCAGATACTGTTATTTTTGTCGGTAGAAATTGTGTGTTATTATGCACTGAAACAACATTGGGATAAAGTGAGATTCTTTATTTATTTATGGCTGTTCACCTCAAAGACAAAATTTGTTTGTTAATTATCGGATAATTTATGATAGAATCACGTATGCATGAGAACTATTTTCCAACTGCGTGACGGGAATTACATATGTGTGATGAATGATGATGTTATCATGCATGATTTTGGTTAATTTCTCCCAGTGAATTCGATACCTTTATTTTATATATATACCAAACTTCATTTCAATCTAATTCTTATTAGGTAGATTGTTCGAGACAAGTTGGAGAGAATATCAACTTTTGCGGTGGAGCTATGAACAGATTTTTTTGAGCTTGACGCGAATTGTGTTGGTAGTTTAATTTGGCAAATATAGTCATGATATAGCCAGTTCTGATATTGTGAGAGACCGCAGTGAAAGCCGCCACTAAAGATATAGTAAATGAGACCAAAAAAAAAGCCAGACAAACTGAAGATGACTGGTGTGTTGAGGTGAGTGCTAAATTCTATGTGATCGCTATGATCATTAATTGTTACTGATGATCAGTGCGGTCGCATAAAACAGCATATCTATTGGTCCATATGCTGTCATTTCTCATAGCTCGCTTCTTCGCTCGTTTATTTTTAAAGCCACAAAACCCATTTAAAGATGGACATAATTTCTGCTTGTGTAACGATGGAGACGAAAGTCCTCGTCATCGTCTCGGGAAGAACATCATTTAATATGACATCATATATCGTCTTTCTAATCCATTCTGCATGTAATTCAGTTTGAATTGCATACCTACTTTCTAGTTAACGACGAATTACGAGCCACCCGACAATTCGACCTAATGGATCGAAGCGATGAAGAAGCGGAACACAGTATTGAGATGCAAATGCCATTCATTGCAAAGATCATGGAAGGGTAAGAAAATTTACTAATCGTTCAAATAATAGTAGCGAATTGATGGTTTTCGCATATACTCGATCCCGTAACATAAAAATTCGACTATTGTTTTGAGCCTGGTTAACAAATGTGTTCCCTAACATTATTTGCAGAAGCCATTTCTTATTGCTTTTAATTGGTAACACCTTTTTCAGAAATCCAAATTTGACTGTTATACCAATTTTGGTTGGATCGCTAACAGCACCAAAGCAACAAGCATATGGGAAAATTTTTGCAAACTACTTGGAGAGCCCTCGCAATCTTTTTGTGATATCTTCTGATTTTTGTCATTGGGGTTGGTTGTACACTTCTCCTCACCAAATAATTCCAAGTAGTTAGTGATTTTTTGCAGGAAATCGTTTTCATTTTGCGCCTCACAATCCGAACAGTGGCCTTCCGATTTATGAACAGATCACTCAGCTCGACAGAGACGTAAGTTAATCATGAAGTGATTCAAAGACAGGCTGTTCTATAAATGGATATTACTAGAGAAGTGTAATCCAGTGATTTTGGACTGTAGAAATGATCCTCTTTGACAGGTGTGTATATCTGCACTCTCATTCGTTATTGTTTATTAAGAATGTTTGACTGATGTTTTTGCGATTCGTATGAAAATTTTTGGGGATTTACTGTTTTTCTACCCTTATGGTTCGTAAATGAGCTAGCACAGTAAAAAGTGTGAGGTGTAATGCTTCAATATCGCTGGGACTTTTTCTGTAATTGCTTTTTTGTCTGTTATGACGTTACGAAATGATTCTGCTATTGCCGTTTGGTACATTTACATTTACATTTAACTTTACCAAAAATGATTTTATCGCAGAAATTCATCTCTACTGAATATCTTACAGGGCCTATTGGAGATGCAGTTGAATTCACTTTTTTGCATTTCTGGCCTATACATCAATAACCTGGAATAACCGAATTTTTTCCAATTTATTCTGTTGCGTTTAAAATGAAAATTAGCTACATATAGTAGGGTCAAAACGACATGAAACACGTACGCAATTGCGTACGCGGCTTCTTTCGAGGCGCTTCGGTGGAACGTAGTGGCTAGGAGCGTGGTGAAATCCTTGCGGGCATCACCCATCGCTGCAGTTGGCGACGGGCCCACCTCGGTTCCAACTGCTGGTTCCACAGCGCCGTTTCGAGCGCGTACGCAAATGCACATCAACTACACTCGTGTTTCATGTCGTATTGACCCGACTATATCTATTCTTTTGGAACTTCAAGTGTTAATGAGTGATGTACACAAAAACTTCACTGGCTCCAATTATCAAATTCCTGCACATCGCTACAGTGTCCCGTCCCAGTTCATTTTTTTTTCTTAAACAGCAAGCCAGCATAATAGGGTCAAAACGACATGATGCACGGTGTAGTTGCGTAAGCCGCTTTGCTCGAAGCGGCGCAGTGAAGAAGGCGGTCGGAATCGAGGTAGGACCATTGCGAACTACGACGAGAAATGGCATCAGCAAGGATCTCGCTAGATTCTATCCGATACGCTCCGCCTCAACCCTTCCACTGCAACCATTTACGTAATTGCACTGTGCTTCATGTAGTTTTGACCCTACGGACCCAGACCCTAATACGAATCAGGCCAAGAAAAGATCGAACCAGTCTTCGTATTTCGAACAGTCTGCAATGCTTGGTATTCAGGGAATGGACGCTATTGAAACGTTGAATCCACAAATTTTCAACGACTACCTCAAAAGAACACAAAACACTATCTGTGGCAGGAATCCGATCACCGTGATGCTCCAAGTACGTCTCATCATTTTATTGCGTATTTTGTTTAACAACATATCTCTGCAACTTTTACTTTATACTTCTATACTACCCTTTTCAGGCAGCGGAACATTTCAGAATGATGAATAATCATACTCATGAATTTCGTTTTCTGAAGTATTCTCAGTCAAATAAGGTATGTTGGGTAATACTGCATTACTTCTTTTTTCTTCTTGTATCAATCTACCTTTGAATTGGACATTATTTGAACGAACAATGTTTCACAAAGATCATTGCAGCTTTTTTTGTTGCTCATAACTAAATCGTTCAATGACAGCTCTTATTTTGCATGTGGTTAGACATTTCTACGTGCTTTCATTTCAAATTGAATTGTTTTTGTTTCGCAAAATTGCACTCTTGATATTGGAGTTCTAAATTGGCGAATCATCACGTTTTAGTTCTTCTGTTCATGCTGTATTTCGAAACAGTTGGATGATGTCGAGTTTTAGAAACTTTTTTTTTTGCTATTTTATTAAGATGCAAAACCTTTGAATTATAGCTAGTAATGGGCGTGCCAGCATTTCATGAAGTACCTTAAAGAAAAAAAAAATATATATATGGTGTTCTGGTAGAAGTCTGAGACAAATAATGAGTGGATACCTACCCAATGCACACGATTTGCTCATCGAATCCATAAATTCTGCAGGTGCACACCGAAAGAGAATGAAAAGTCGTTAGAAAATTTGTGGTAGAATAGATTAGTGATTACTAATAATCATTGATAATTTTCTCTGCAACACTTGTTCTTGGATTGCGTCCGTTACGCAACCATGGCCGCCAATCGATGACGAGGAGACATAACCTAACGCTAACTGGACCGACTGGATGAGTGTAGAATAGTTGCAATACAACTCATAACGGAATAGAAACTTTTGGTCAAGGAACTCTATTTCTAACAACCACTGTGAGCTTCTACGAAATCTCCACATCCACTTCATCTCTGTTTATTAAAACTTCTTCGTTTTTATCCTTTGCATTCAGTCATTAAAGGTTAAGGTTCACAAAGAGATGAAAACTTGGACAAATCTGTATGATCTGCTTTTTTTCAAGTTCCTTTTCATTGATTGACTGATTTGATTTTAACGAAATGTTTTCGTTGTTGTTCACCAAGTCATTTTAATCTAATTACGTCATTTCTTCTTCCTACCATTTGTTCCTTTTTCAGGCACGAAGTGTCAACGATTCGTCCGTTTCGTACGCTGCCGGTGCTCTTTTCATGCACCCAAAATAATGAATGGGTCTCAGGCATTTTTCATTACTTCTTTCGTTCTTTTTTTTTCTAACAACTCACGAATTTCACTTCCCCATTCAGTTAAGTTTTCCTTTTTTCAAGTCTCTATCCCAATCATCGCGCCTTCTATGAAAATTCGGTGATAATGTTCTTGAAAAATGTGTGCATACATTGTATGTATTTTTCCTCTTGGGTTATGCTCTCTTCGTTCGTCACGTCGTGATTTGAATCACTCGTCACTCACCGCTAACCTCTCACATGATATCCAGTCGGCTGTCTTGCGATCGTAGCTTTTCCTGTTCGGTGCCTTTAACTTTGACACTAATTGTCGCTTCTGCGTATTCTACTCAGCTACCCATTAGGTTTTTGACATTTGTATTCTCCATTCTAGGATATCATGCCCGTTTCTTTCGCAAGATGTGATATTTGATAGTAAACAATTTTACAACATGCTCATATCACAATAATTTCCTTAAGTATGGTTCCAATTTTTCTACTATAACTCTACTACTTCTACTATACACCACTATAACTAGTTCGGAAAATAATGCTGGGAACATTGAACACTGTGGCGACTCATAAATTCAACTCAGGTTGACTATCAGTTACAGAAGGTACATGGTTTCTGGAAGAATCGTGCTCTAACGTAAAAAAAAAAACGTAAACAACTATAATACGATCAGAAATGAGAAAATGAAAAGTAGAAATCTCTGTTCTACTTTGCATTGTTACATATGTGCATTAGACGAGTCTATCGTAGGCGTCTCCGCTCCCCAATTAACTCGGCACTCTGGCTCAATGGTCTTCCGCGACAATTACACGGTGAAAAACGGTTAAAAGCGGTTTTCTAGAGCGTGCAAGCAAGAGAAAGTGCATTTCATGGCGGGGAATTGCGTGCAGTCATGGAAAAAAACAAAAATTCCAGCATTTTATTCCACTGTAAAATCGTGCTGGTCGTCTCATCCTGCATCACATCCGAGAAATTCTTGAACGGAATCGTTGAGGATTATCCGTTAGTTTAGGGAGTGTAGTCGATTGTTGCTGATGAAACATCGGGGCAGCCGATTTCATCAGTTCATTTTCTTTGCTTCAATGAAAATTTTCTGAGAAAAAAACCATGGAAGAAGTGGAGCGAAAAAAGTGAATGGCACATACGTAAACAATTTAAATTTGAAATGAAATTTAATAAACAATTTTGTTGGTTTGATAAGAGAGGCTATACCTTCGGTTGCCATATGAGTATGGAATGAGTGCACCAATGCAGTACAGGTGTTTTTATGGATCATAGTTTTTAACTCTTCGAGGTGTTTTGGCTATTGATTACAACATATCGATTTCTATGATCTGAATAGTCATATTTACCTTAGTTACGGATACAAACATGACTCTTAGGAATTACGCCTTCTCTTAACCTTTGAAAACATCCCTTTTTCTGGATGACGGGTAGGTAAGCAAATGTAAATAACTTCTCTACAGTGAGAATTATTGGAAAATAGATTTAAGGCTAACAAGACAGTCATCGAATAGGCCCATATACAATATAAGTTGGTTTTGATTCGGTTCCATTTAATGTATCGAATAAATCGTCAGCATCTCCGGAAAAGAACGTGTTTGCATCGATGATATTCACCTGAAGTGGAATGTTTTTGTTTTAAAATAGTCATGGTTCCCGTATGTAATTTGAATAGAATTTTAATTCGAAGCTGAAAATGACACTAACCTCTTGTTCTTTTAATGGTGTCGCATAAGCCAAAAGGAATTTTCCGTCCACTTCAATCTTACAATTCAAATCACCAGCAAAATTTACTTTAGCAACAAAATCTTTATGAGCTGCTATGGTTTCGAATGACGTTTTAAACTTCTTTTCTGTTTCCTAAACAAAAATTACACCATTCAAAAGTGTGAATTTATAGAAAGTCCGAGGAGAAAAAAGAATTTTTATTGGACTTTACTGCTTGAACAGCTGCTGCCATTTTTTGAACATTACACAATGAGATTCCTTCCGATTTTGCACTTTTGTAGGCCATTTCCATTGTGTTTTCCAAAGTGACATTGCAACAAAGAAAACCTACAACAGAATGATACTTTGTCGCTATCTCATCTTTTTTGAAATCATCTCTATTTCTTTCTCGAAGTAATCCATCTCAAGTTAAAGTTTCGGAATCGTTTACCATACTATGTATGGTAGTACGTGCTTACCGCTAGGATTCGTATAACATTTCGGTCCAGGAGGTGGTGGAGGTGGTGGTGGAACAACGATAGGGACGGGCACGAATAACGGAGATTGTCCACCACGTCCATTAAGAAGGAACGATAATGGAGAGAAGCCATTTTTCTGGAAAAAAAAAGATAAAAATGAGAGAAGCCGTGGTAGGACGATGGATCACCCGGATGGACGTTTCGTATAAGCTATCAAGCAGATGAGTGGGCGCAGGTGAGAACAGAGGATATGTAACATTGTACAAAACATAAGGGTTGGGGACAGAGGAGGAAATAATTGTACTAAAAGAAAAAAACAAAGACCGAAAGGAATGCCGCTACATACTGAGCTGTTAAGGATTACTTCGTAGTCCTTCCGACTACAGTGTGGGGTTTTGATTTTCCCCCTAAATGGAGTTACTGGAAAATGTGCACATACTTCGAAAGCTGATAACACAATTAATTCCCATTATTTTTGAAGTCCTTAAATTTGTTCAAAATAATGGAAAAAAACAAGATTGTGTTTTTTTGCGTAGCTTTCATTGTACTTTTGACATTACATAAGGGTTACGGTTTGTAAAAGCATGTAAGTCTTAAGGACGAAATTTTGCAGAACGTGGTCATTTGTCCATGACTTCCACTATCAAACTATTTCTGTACGCCTAAACTACACTTTTTCACTATTTCTTTACCCTCATCGTTAAGTTTATTCTAGATAGGACCGATACTACCAAATACCTATCGATCGAATCATTCTCACCCACAAATCTCAAGAACTGAATAAAAAAAAACTGTAGATGCCACTAGTTGTACCCACCTTTATATGACCACAGTCAGCTGGTAGTCGGGTCAAAACGACATGCAGCACGGTGCAGTTGCGTAAGCGATTGCGTTTGAAGCGGTGCGATGAGTGTGGCGGTTAGGAATAGGAACGTGGTGGGACCCTTAGCGGCACCACCCATCGCTGCAGTTCGCGATGGTCCCACCTCGATTCCAACCGCTCTCTCCGCTTACGCAATTGCACCACGTTCTTCATATCGTTTTGACTCTACTATATGTATTTAAAGGCATCACTCCACGAAAAAAATAGTCCAGGAGATGCGGCGCGTGTACAAGGCTGCCGCGCTCCAATCGAACTCGTAGAAAATAGCGCGGCGGAACGCTCGGAGCGGTATCTTCCGGGCCGTCTCTTACCTCCACCTGAAATCACTCCGCTTGAAATCCGTACCACCTCAGATTCGTGGGGTGATGCCTTCAAGCTCTTTTCATCAGTCCTACCCAACCAACTGTGAGTACTGTCAAGTAAATCCACGAAAAGTCCGTATGCATGTAGAAAAAAGATAAATGAATGGAACGAGTATATATTGATCCCATATCTCTGTCCTAACTCCCACAGCTCATCAAAAATCAATGAAATCAGTCAATGAAGTCAATTAGAAGTCATTTTCTAACTCTAATTGTCGAAGCCCTAAGCCATAGATACAAATATGATTACGAGGTGAAGGAACAGAGAAGGAAGATAGGACTCGAAAAAAGAGACGTATATGATTGTACGCAATCTCAGACGCAAAGAAACTTACCAATCCGAACAAACTCTGATAGAATTGACTTCCGCCAAATGTTGTGTACGTCTGGCCTCGTATAGCTGTTTTTTGATATTCTGGTTTAAGACGATAATGATTGTGAAGATCCATAATGTATTGAGCACGACTAAAATCTACAATAGTGTATCATGTCAGAATTCGAACTAATAACCTGGCAAATGGCAAGGAGATGTCAAAAATCCTACTCGGCAGGTCTCGTGACCATAGAAGTAGGTGTAGTTGGAGCCATTACTGCCGGTACTGTAGTTACCTCTGCGATTGCTACCGGTGGTGCTACAGAAGGTGGCCGGGGCTTGGTAGGAGTAGGACCATTGACGTTACCATGATATGGCGTTTCATTGGGGTTTTCCACAATCTTATTTTGCATCATTTGCCTGAACTAAAACAAAACATGATTTTATCAGAATAACTCTGTTTACGATAGATCCAACAGTAAATTTTACGGATTTTGTATTTTAGAGAATAATTTTATTTTTGGAAGCTTTCACTTTGTTTCAACAGATACAGCTTCAAAAAACGGACGACCGCTTTGTGTTTGTACAAAGAAACTTTCTAGTAAATTGACAATTTCTGTCGTATCAATCCCCATAAGAATTCACCGCAGATAACGTAAGCGCTCATTGTAGTGTAGCTATCTCTTTCTGATTGCACTAATCCAAAAATTTCACCTGGAAGACTTCAGTGTTTTCGGAAAAATGCTAAGTAGGTAGGTAAATCTAAGGAAAGGAAGAGCGCATAGACATAACCAAGGAAAGGAACTTGGTTCCCATAAAAACGTCGGCTGTTTTGATTTACGCTACTGCCTTTGGGTAACAACTAAATCAGTATTGTACAAAGTGGATAAAAAGATAAAGTGTCTAGCATTGGGTACCTCTTGGAATGCGCCAACGCGTTCACCTCAATCCAGAATAGTTTGAGGTTTATAAATGCGTGTGCAGCTTTACAATGATTTGTAGGATCGGGCCGATTCGTTAAATCAGAGTTTTCATTCTTCCAGACAAGTTTGGCACCAATTTATTGGTCCTCATAGGAAAGAAAGCCTTGGTTGGTACTAGGGCGATTTCGAGCCATCGATGGATTGTGCAGCCACAGCATAACCTCTTACCGACTGCGCTGCATTCGCACAAGCCGCTACTGCATAACTAGAGCAATTCGACCATCCGCTGATGTGCGAAAGTTAGGACGGTGCCAATAATGAAGTAACCTCGCTGGTTTTAGGATATTTATTTATTATTCCATGGTTTTAATGGTTGCACTTATTCTCTTGTCCTTCTTATTGTGCGTACGGTATTTGACATCATTCACTACAACAGTTTCTGATTTTTCCTGGGCCCTAACGAAGGCGAAGTTACTGGAACGTTAGCTTTATAAAAATACTGTTAGAAATCTTGGTCTACTTCACATGTGCGTTACCGACAAGTAAACCCCATGCTGGGATTCAAAAAAGGTTGAGCCTTCAGATTTCTTGTTAGGAGCCTTTTTTACTACATAATTAATGCTCCTTTCTCTGTTCTCTTGAATACACATTTATTATTTGCTTGAATAACTTCAACTACAGTTGCACAACTGATACAACCCCAAATAAATCCGTTAAACTAACTTCTGCATAAGTTATCCCTTTCGGAGTGATAGTATACGATGGCAAACTTCCACCCACATTCCCATATCCTGAAAATCTCAAAAATGAGTATTTCTGCAGAAAAAAAAAATGAAATTAGGATAGGATAGGATAGGGGGTAGGATTTGCTTCTCTAGATAAGTTCATATCTGTTAAGCATCCCAGAGAAACATGTGGTTTTTGCTTTGTTCTCCTTTGAGATGATATTTTTGTAAAATATATAATCAATTTTGAAAAATCAGAGGAACCCTCCAAAGGAGATTCGACCGAAAACACATTTCCTGAGTTTCGATCGATTCACCTGAGTCATCCGTTGTTGGAATAAACGATGTTTTCATTCTTGGCGGTGTCATGAGAGTGCCGCCGAAATCTGAGGCGAAAGATTGCGGGACGTTCTGGAAAAGAATATTTTTGTAATTATCAGGTTAAATCACTCGTTCTGCCTTTAATTCAAAGTTTTTAGTTTTTTGTTTCGAATTATTTCAGGCATTATTAAGAATTTGTGTTGTACCTGCTTTACGAGGCCTTTTATAATATGGAGCATACAAATTTCAAAACAAGAAAATAAAGAGAAAACAGAAAATAAAGTAGGAAATACAGAAAATAAGTTCCGAAGTGATGTTTTCGTTCTGGATTTTAATTAATAACAGTAGTGGAGCATTTGTGAATTTTTAAATGTATTCTCAGGAATAGAAGGATCACAAACATCGTCAGCACCATCTTAGAATTCTTGTCTGTTACAGTACGTTGGTTAAATTGGAAATAAAATATCTTAATGTTTAATGATTTAAGGATGTTAGTTCTGCTTGAGCGTCACTATTTACTGTTTACTGTTTTATTTACTGTTTGCTCGTATATCAATGTTTCACGAAATTTTCGATAAAATCCTACCTGCGGCAGGTTATATGCGTCACGTAGAATGGGAGAAAAATGATCAATGGGTATCAAACCGCTGGGAAGACGATAATATTTTGATCCTTTCATTGCAGCTATTGTTATGATCCAAGAAAGTAAGTAACATCTCATTTGTTCTGAAAAAAAAGAACATTTTCGAAGGAAAAAATGCCGGATGCTATTCAAAAAGTACCAGAATAGGTGAAAAGAATAAAACTTATTGAAAAAATTCCAGCAAAAATTTCGGAATTTTTATGTTCATCGAATGAAAAAAAACGAAACAGAACGGAAATAAAATGAGGACTCTGAGATAAAAATAGATATAAATTAGAGCTAGGCGAACAATTTATGTAAAGTTATGAATAAAATACGTGAAAGGACTTAGAAATGATCAAATATGAATGCAACAAGAATTTTTCACACAGAAGAAGAATGTTATTAAATAACCAAGCATGTGTTCAGGCGCAAACTAGTTGCTCACCTTAGCGATGAGGGTCACAACGGAAGTAAGTTTGACTAGTAGCCGATCTAGGGCACACATTAACTTCTTTCGCCCTAAGTTCCCCTCAACGCACAAGCAATATGTATTGAGGTGAGATTTGAAGAAAAAATGTGAGGAAGAAGAGAATGTTCTTAAAATTTTATAGGAGTAGAAGATTTTAATACTATTTTTTGAGACTAAACTGGAAATCCTATGTTTTTCAAAAAAGCTCTATCTCAAAAGGGGGAAACGCTAGAAAAGACGCGAATCCTCGTCTTTTTCGCCATTTTTTCTCACAACTCGGTGTTCAATTGGATCTCTGTTGTAAAATCTTGACAGCGCTAGATTCATGAGCCCGAGCTCTACCGACTGAATATAATAAGAACTCTCAAAACCTGACAAAGAAACAGTTTTTGAAAAATTACCTCCAGCTACGTATTTACAAGGGATTGTATACTGTCGTATATTTCGTATATATATTTTGTTTGGACACCACACTAATGATGTTCAAAAATCCTTCATTCTCGGTCCTCTGAGTTCGAAGGAAACCTCAAACAGAATAAACCGATTAAAAGCTGTGGTATGTTCATATGTCATGGTGTTGTCAGTCAACATGAGTTCCCCTGACATTGCTGTAACGCTTTCAGCTCTGACAAAATTCTAAAAACAAACAATCAAGAAGTCCATCAGCAAGAGCATCCAGAATTTTTCCGAAGAAGTATAAATATTCATGAAAATTGGGATTGGGGAGTAAGTTTAGGCTTTTTTCATAGTGAAAAATGCATGTAGAAGTTACGAACACTTCCACGATGTCATATAACAATCAATGAAGAATTTCTAATTGTACAAGCAGGTTCTGTTCCTTCTATTGAATTTCATTGGTTCTCATTTTTTCAGACTATTAAGATGGAGCGTCAAGTTGACCGAATGGAGCATTTTTGAAACCTTCCCTTTTTTGCAGTTAAACGAGGGGGTAACACCGCTGAATCTGCTCGATTTGTGTTGTGCATAGAAGAAATCGAATAAAACATGGGGGATTTTAGAAAAGAATAAAAAATACTCGCAGGAACATGAGCGAATACAGGAAATACACAGAAAAGAAACAACAACAAAATGCATGAAAACCTATTTAACGATAGGAAGTAGTTGGAAACGATGGTGAGAAGAAAAATGAAAAGTATACTGTTGATTAATTTGCAATAGTTCTTTCGCTTTCAAAAAAGTTAGGAGAAAAACCCGCACCAATTGGAATAACCGGCTCGTGGTTCGTTTTTGAGATCAAGATTCCCTATTATGAAGCGCGAAGAAAAGCCACGAGGGCCTTTTTCAAACATTTTTCCTTCTTCATACAAATCACCAATCCTCAGTCCCAGCATCCTTATCGCCTTCACTAAAGGATAAAGGATAGAGTGTTTGGCGACAATCATTCCGCTTGGGATGCGCCACCACGTTCACTTCAATTCAGAATCGTTTGAGGTCTACGAACGTGTAATGGGCCTTAGAAGGGCCTTAGAAGAATCCAAAGAAAAAAAAAAGATCCAATTGGCCTTAGAAGAACGCTTGAGGAACTTCACTTTCACTTCATAGAATCCAGTTGCCAATCTTCCTATATGTCCCATACAAAGGAACAAAAAGCGGTAGAGGAGAGCCTTCCAGTGTTAATCAAGAAGACTATAATTACCCATAGGAACTCACATTTCCAGAAGCCCTTCTCTCTACGCTGGACGTGGGAGTCATGCGGTGGAGAATGAAATTAATGTAATGAAACTGATCCAATCGTTAGTAAAAGGTGAAAGATGTCGCTGTAGTACCACAGTTCCCTACGGAATCGGATCATCGCATCTTTCGAGAGAAATCCCGGACGACCGGCTTGAAGAGCTCATAAGAGCAGATATAGTGGGGAAGACCAGGAACACCCGGCTCCGTGCTCACCTCTTTAACACCAAAGTTCCTCCTGCTTTCACCTATGCTTCAGAAACCCTAGCAGGGGCTGAGCGTCGTTGAATTGCAGTCGAAAGAGTGATGCTAGGGGTACCTCGCTTCACACAAGTGAAGGACGGGATTCGAAGTCCTAGCTCACGTCAGCGATTGAAGATTAGAGACGTTCCCACATTTGCCAGGAACGCCATAATAAGGTGGGCCGAACACCCGATGCACTTCAACAACAAGCGTTGGACCAGATCCAGCAGCGACTGGGTTCCTCGCAGTATCAACCGAACCACAAGAAAACCGACCCGATGGTCAAATTTCTTCACAAAATTTATAAGGAAAATTCTTGTGCTCCTAGTGTACCACGCCAGAGGAGAATTTACTGGGCAAGTCTGGGACGCGACTTGGACAAATGAAAAAGTTACTGGCGCCCGCTCAACCAGTTCGACGATCAGCGGGTGTCAAGAAATCTGTTACTTTGTGCACATTACAATTTGGAAAAAAAAAACTCTTACGACTTATTTCTCAAGCGAATAGCTGGCAGAAACAGATACGTGCTTTCAACAATGTCTTTTCTATTCGTGTCTTAATCGGCTAATGAAGATTAATAGGTGGAATGTTCAGAAGATGCATTTTACTTTCTGATCAGTTGGTTATATTCGAGTGAAAAAAGGGAAGGACGCGAGCGTTCTCACATTCTCATTTTCTCACATTTGTTGAGCGCTGCAATCACGTGCAATCACGTGTTTGTATGAAATATTTTCATTCTAGATGTAGATTTATTTTATAATTTCGTTCAGATGGAATTATTTCCGTGCAAAGAAGTTTCAAACACAACCAGTCCAGAAATACACGCAAAATGCTTGTATATTTTCAAACTGATTCTGGAAGACTGAAGTGATGAGCAGTAATCAGCTGATACGCTTTAATTCGAACCTATCTATAGGCGAGGATCTCATTCTCTATGGTCAGTTTTTAAGTACCATTCATAAATTAAATTTTCAAGTTGCAGAGGAACTAAGTGGGTGAATTGATGTTAGTCGCGTATCTTAATCTAATGGCTTTTTTTTCTTCAGAATCGCGAAGTTCAGATCGCACACTATGACCGTAGACGATAAAATCAACTACCCAAGAAAAATCAGGTTTGTTTTCTTGATCTAGTCTCTGTCTGGTAACTTCGAGCAAATTGTGAATGATTTTCCTCTCTACATTTTTTTTTCGGGAGAGTTTGCAGAATTCCAACGAGAGAGGTTCCCTACAAGACTCAGGAAGCAGTCGGAAGAACTATCTTAACATTTGACTACTTGACTATTCTAGAAAAACTGTTCTTATTGTTGTTGTTTGAATAACATTTAAGTATTTCTAACAAATGGTGAGGACTTCATGTTTCTCATGTGATATTTCACAAATTATGGTCGTTTTTCGTCTAGGTTTTTCCGCCCGCTGCGTTATGATCTCGTCAAAACTCCACTATTCTTCTATACGCGACCGCAGCATTGATTTTGTTGTTGTCCTAAAGATCTCATCTCGATCTACGTCGTCTTGAGATGAACCTAAATTCACGTCTCTCTGATTTTTTTTTCTAGTCTTTTTTTTAAATTTCTTTTTGCTTCTCTTTCTTATTCTACATTTTTTCATGTAATTCCACACCGGTACAGTTCTTCAAACTTCACGTATGGAACGGATTTCTGTCACAGTAAATTTTCAAATATTTTCAGTTTGTTTTAAATCTATAATTCACCTATGATAAATATTCAGATGAATAGTTCTAATCTTCGTACATCTCTGTCATCTTTAAATGCTCTTCAGACAGTGCTCGCATTATTTTTTATCTCTCACTGTATGGTCAGTCCTTACATGGTCTTCAAAGGGGATAATGAAATAAAATCCGCCGATAAGAAATACGAGAAATATGTGGCTCCCCATCGATCAAAAGTCCGTCTCGGAAATCAGGTGTGGTGAGCTCCGCTATGTTCATATACGCTAGTGTGTCATTGAAGATCAAAATAATAGTTGGGGACAAAGTTTCAAATGTTTCAAAGCCAATGTTTTTTCGAATAATTTATAAGAGAACAATTATTTTTATAACATTTCCCATCTTCTACAGATTTTTGAGAAAACAACCGATAATGTTTGTGCATAATTTAGATGTTCCGCTTAGCGTCAGGTTTCGGTATAGCAAAACGGATGGAAAGAACACTTTTCTATTAAAATGTTGACGAAATGATGCTTAAGATGCTAAAGCAAATTGTATTCGCATTCTCTCGTATAGCAGAGAAATTTGTTATAAGGTTTGATACGTTTCTCTTCTCGAGACGTTCAGAACTATAGTATTGGGTTGAGACTAAGAAGGGAAGACAAAAAGTGCTCTCAGATTCGTATTTTCCATTTTTTCCTAGCCAACAATTACAAAATAAGACGAATCTCCCTCTTCCACAAAATCTAAGAAATCACGAGAGGTTTTTTTTTCAGTTGCAGAACGTGTAAGTTTCTTAAAAATTGTAGTAGTTGGACAAAACTGCCAAATCCGAGTACGGTCTACAATAAATATGAAGTTTTTTTAAACGACCACTAGTTTGACCACTTCTACCACATCCATTCAGGTTTATTGCCCTTCACTCAATAAATTTTCGTTATGTGTAAAATTTTTTGAGTTAAAAGATAGAAATTTGTCTTTATAACGCTTTGAAATACGGGAGATTATTGTATTTACCCTGTAGATTAACACCTCTCGCTTTCCTTTTAAAAAATCTCTGAGATCAGCAATAGTTGAGTTTGTAACAAATTGCTTTAAGTACTCCTCCAAAGTCATACCACTGACCAATTCTTGCCCATACGTGTGGGTCGTCGCAATATTTTTGTTTCTATTTCAGGACAAGACCTGGAACTTGTTTCTTTGACGAAAACTATAATCTCTTACGAATCCAGCACAATTCGGTGAGTTTCGGTGAATTCCTTCAAATTCTTCTTCAAATTGACCACTTGTTCAAAGTGTTGACAAATAGGGAAAGCTTCTGATTCCTTCCGATTTTCCTACCTAAGGAAATGATCGTTTGAGGTTTACGAACGATCAAACGATCGGGGCGCGTGTATTGTAGCGATTAGAGGTTCCGCTGTCTGCACGATCGATCGGAGGTTCGAATCCACCCTAGTGCTCACTAGGCCTTTCATTCTTCCGATCATTGGTGTACGATTAATGGCGGAGCATCACGAAACTCGACGTAATACGGAAACCGCTGGGATAACGTGTTGTGGACTACATTACGGAAACGACCGTTGTTCCGCTTATCATTGTATAATTGTCCTGAAAAAACGGCGTGAAATACGACAGTCCTTTCTATTAAATCAGTTGCAACGCGCCAACTTTGTGCACGCGTCGGATCCACGTTCGGGAGGTCGAAAGCCGAGGAAGTCTCCTCAGCCTATTCAGGTATAGCAACAAAAGGCTGCAGAGGAAACCCGAGAGGGTGCGTCCTAATGTTCCTCGTAGGAACCTAACCAATTATAGTACTTTACCATTTTTACTACGACTAGGGGAAAATTAGCAGAGTCATGCTTGTTTCTGTCATGTACAACCCAAACACTACCTTTTCCTTAAGGGTTTCCGTACCACATCAGTTTCGTGATGATTCCGCTGCCTTCAATATGAGATTGTAATTGTGAACCTCGTTTAGATCGGTACGGCAGAAGGCCTAGTCTACGTTCCATTCGCTCAAAATCATGGCAACCGCAGTTTTTGGAAATATGAGGATCCTTTGCGGTGAGTGAAGAGTAAAACTTCACCAGAGATTTGCAAATGAAGTTGAAAATACTCCGTAAATCATGATGGAGCTACGTTGTTGTAATTTGTCTTGGCAGACATTTTTTTTGCGTAGGAAATATGTGGTTTTTTCACATGTGTCCAGGATTATCCTGATTACCGTGACTCCCGTTGTTTTTCGAACTGGTCGAGAAGGCGCCATAAGTTTTCGATTTGTCCTGATTGCTTGCCAGAGCCGTCCAGCGGTTTCTGCTTTGGCGTGGAGAAGAGCACTGAAATCTTCCTTGAAACAACATCTTCCTTTATGAAGAAATTTGACTATCGAGTCGGAGGTCTTTTTGTAGTTTAACCCAGTCGTTCACGGTTCTGGTCCAACGGTTATCGTTGAAGCGCATCACGTGTCTGGTCCATCTAATTCTGCTGTCCTTGGAAAATGCGGCGACGTTTCTAATCTTCGATTGCTTACGTAGGATTCATTCATAGAATTCCATCCCAAACTTGTATGAAGCGAGCGTCTTCTTGCCACTTGCGAAGTGCCAAGGTTTCTGAAGCGTAGGTCAAAGCAGGAAGAACGATGGTGTTGAATAGTCGAGTACGGAGCCAGATGTTCTTGGTCGTCTTCACCATATCCTCGATGCTCTTGTATGCACCCCAAGCAGCTCGTTTCCTCCTGCTCAGCTTGAGGGTTCATCTTATTTCCTGACCCAGATAAACATAGCTGGTGCATTCGGATATGTTCGTCCCGTTGAGTTTAAATGGGGCGTCTTAGACTCATCCGCTTCTCATGAGCATCGTCTTTTGTAGATTCAGCTGAAGACCGATATATTAACACCAGTGCTGAAGCCAGACTTCAGACTTTCTGTGGTGTTCGGTCCGCTCCCCTTCACTCATCAATGAAAATTAATAGTAGTGGCATTTTCTGTAAAATTAGAAATGTTTTCTTAACAGCGCTTTCTTCTTTTTTGAAGAAATTTAGGTGGGAGATTTTATAGTATTTTTTCAAAATGCGTTAGTTCTACATCTAAAGAATTTAAAAGTCATTTTAAGAAAGTACTTCAGTTCCAACCACTCCTTCCATACCAAGACACATTACTCGAACGATGAGCTTTCCTCTCACCAGTTATCACGGAATGATGTTTTAACGTAAAATAACGTGAACAACATCATTTACTGGTAAAAATGATGTTCAGATCATGTAAATTGTTGGCTACTATTCAAGCAGTTGGTTTCATTCGTGTTTCCACTTTCTGAGAAAGGCAACCTCAAGCCAACGTGCAAGGAAATAGAGACGCGGAGTCATAGAGGTGAAAAGCAACGCGTGCAGTGGCCACGGCTATGAAACGTTTCAACGTCCCACTTACCTTCTTCGAGATGCACACGAAGTTACTGCGCGATATTACTGCACTGTGGCATTACAGCGATTCCGCGCCGTTTCGTTGCACCCCATAATAACGGTCGTTGGCGCCAGCGCAACCATCACGTGCGGGATACAGTAGTGTTATGAGCCGATCCTGGCACAGCAGAAACAGGGAGTCTATCTCCTGAATCCACTTGCGTCTTAGAGCAGGTACAAGGTTGCTTTTGGTCCGCGATTAGCCCCTATCCACCACCTGGAGACGCGCCACGTAGCCTCGCAATTAACCGGCCGTAATCTCTCTAGTGAGGAGGATCCGTGAACATCAATAGATATTGTAGTATCTCGTAAATTTTGCATATATTGGAAATGAGGATTTCTCACTCTGAAAAATCCTGTTTTTTAATAGATTTTACTGATTCTTGATTTCTCAAATGCTTAAAGTGGAGCGTTGAGAGGAAATTTGTAGACATTCTTGGCACTACTTATTTTTTTGCATTTAATGAAGACGATAAGGATGCTGCGACCGAGATTGGTGATTTGTATGAAGAAGGAAAAATGCTTGAAAAAGGCGCTTGCGGTTTTTCTTCTTTTTTTTGTTGGAAGAAGTAAAAACTTTTTTGAAAACAAGAGAATTAATGCAAATTAATCAGCAGTAAACTTTTCATGGGCGGGTGCAGCGCAGTCGGTAAATTTCCGCTCTCTGCATCGATTGGAGGTACGAAACCGCCCTGGCGCTCACCAGCCTCTATTAATTATATTACAGAACGGTTACAAATGTAGGTAAAGAAGTGCGTTTATTGTCTCAAATGACATAATTTGTTCTAATTTTACAAAATACGTTTGAATTTCTTCAGTAGTTACAGTTATTTCAACCATTCTGCTAAAAACCTCGTCCTCGGAAATGTTTATGCAGAAAATTCACCCTTCTTTGAGGACATTTTGCCGGAGATTCGAGAGATGTACCATTTCTAGGATAGGATCCGAGAACAATTCGCGCACTTAGCAGAATGCGAAAAACGGTTTGTTTTTGGTTTATTTCCCGAGATCTTATGTCTGTTATGTACCTAAGAACTAAACTGATTGTTTTACTAGGAACATTACCTGTATACATACGCGGCAAACGGACTTCATACGACTTAATCGGACAACAGATTTAGAAGAGACGGTGATGGCCGCCTACAACATTTCCGAGCAACACGTAAGAAATATAAGGATATTTTAAAGAGGAAATGTTAAAATATTTGAATGTAGGCTATTCTATGTCGCTCACATGCTTTATGCAAAGAATTGTCTCAGAATGAATCTTTTATCCGATGCTAAGACGTACTTGCAGAGATCTCAACAGTATCTTATCTTCGGAGACGACAGAACGTTCATGGCGAAGTTGGCTACGAGGTTGAAACAGGTAGATGCTTCGAAAAGGGTGAATGTTTCCGATTTTTTTGTAAGAGTTATTGCTTACGAGAGTAACAGATGTAGTTCGAAGGAAATGATAAAGGGTTAAAACCGCAATTTCTCAAAAGTCCAGTTAAAACACAGCTGCTGGATGAGATTTTCAAAGTGACCGCATTTGAACGTAATGAGTCAGCATACAACGACACTTGTCTGTTATATTTACTCATTCCTTTTGCTGGAAACAGCACGTTCAGTAAGGATGAGCCATCTATGCTAAGCAACGCATTTATTTTTTATTGTGGCTACTTTTTTCCCATCTGGTTTGTTTTCCAATTTTGAGTGGATATTCTTCCTAACATCAACTAATGTTGTAAACTTCTGTATTTCATCCTAATGCACCCGCAAACTCACTCTTACTTGAAGTAAGCTGGAGGTGTCCGTGATTTTCTACTCATGACGTGAAACTTTCCTGTGCCTGTTCGTTGTGCTTTGAATCATTTTCATAACTGACCTGGGAGCAGTTGTGAAGTAGAATTCAAAAGAATTCAGAAAATTTTCTGAATTCATCTTTTTTGTCACCCGCCACTCTTATGCGCGGTTTTCTTACTTAACCCCAATAAATCCTTTATGATAAGGTTCTGATCTTTAAAAAAAAATTGGTAGAAGACATATATATCTACTCGTCGTGAAATCGAAGGCATGTACCTCTCGTCACAGTTATGCACCTCATTTCTTATCTCATCCGCAATGTCAACGTTTGGTTGGTGGCTCGCATTTTTTGCGCCAAATCAACATTCTGTGTACTATATTAATGATAAACGACCCAATTACTCAATGGAGGGGATCCTTTGTGAAGAGATGTTTCTGTATGTTTTTTCTTATGTGTACAGAAAATTCTCTCGTAACGACTGTAGTTTTCAGGAGGGCTTGGAGGAAATATTCGTAGTTGAACACCTCATATTTCTACGTTTTTCAAAACGTTTAGTAGGAGTTATAGACTCACAGAGATATGATGTGGTGAACGATATATGCGTGTGTACATCTCCTTTCATCACCATATATTTCATCTTTTTCTACTCTCGTAATAGTCACTTGCTCTTCCTCTTTTTGAAAGAAAAGGCTCCCCGGAGTAATAAATGGATATTTACATTCTATGAATCATTGAAAAAAAAGAGCAGAGAAAGAACTTTTTTCTCAGTTGCGTATATTTGTTATAGTTCAGTCTTGTAATCTTTGAAAATTGGCTAACATTAGGCGGTTCTATCAAAAATGGTACCATTTCCAAAGTTTAGCAAATACTTCGGAACTCTTCTCAATTTGGAAAATGAACTTATCGTAGTGGAAATGGTAATCGATACCGGTTCCATTCAATACGTAATTTTGCACTTTTCAGTCTGTTTTTTTTTTACAAGCAAAAAATAAATACAGGTGTGTAAATAGTAGGAGATAAAGGATCAAGCACATTGTTGATCAATCTGAGAAGATGTGTCAAGTCAGTGTTTTTAACCTACCAGACAAGTTTTTACAAACTAAAAAGTAACAACAAAAGCACAAGGTGGTGCCATTTTATCGACCTTGGAGGAAAGGCTTGATTGACACCAGATCGGTTTAAAGCCATGGATCGTGCAGTCACGGCCAAACCTCTCACTTGGAAGTTGCAACTTTCCTAGAAAGATGGAACATTGTGATGGAAATTTCAAATATATAGACGGATGTATGATTTAAAAAACTAAGAAACTGAATATGTAAAAGTAAGAATAAGCAGCCATCCTAATATATACAGTATATACAAGACGGATTCTCAACTATATACAATAAGGATTCTTGATCTGATAATTTCTCAGGCAGGAAAAGTTTGGACGAATTGTTTTCCCATCTGCTAACACTTCAAACGGTGGGTCATTTTCAAAGAGCTTTAGAATGAACTCACCTATACCCACCGAATTGTCTTGGTCTCATAAGAGATTATATTATAGTTTTCATCCGAGGTACAAGTTCCAGGCTTCGTCCTGGAACAGACACGAATATATTATGAATATACATTTATGAAATAGAAATGAAGGCGACACATGCATGGGGCAAGAATTTGTCAATGGCATGACTTCGGATGAGTATTTGATGCATTTTTTACCAACAGAATTGTTGCTGAGCTCAGAGAACATATTATTCGTAAGAAATGCCAGAGATCTTCACCTATGGGGTTGACATAATGATGTCCTATATTTTAAAACACATCAAACAAGATGAAAAGACTCTACACGGAAAAAACTGAATATATTTGAATACAGAGCATGAAGTGCCATTTTATTTACCGAATTTTAAAAATTGAAAGAAAAAAACTTCTCTTCACCCCGAACAATATGATTTGGATTCCAAGCTCGTTTGTTTTCAACAACAAAAAAAACGGTGCTAGAACCGTTCAAAGTGGGAAATGGAGTGAGACAGGCCGACCTCTCTTGTTCAACTTTTCTGTGGATGAAATCATGCGAAGAGCAGTTAAACAATGGCTCAGTTGACGTAGTTTTCGCAAATATTGGACGACATTTGGTCGATCTCGAGTTCGCCGACGTTGTAGTAATATTGGCACCATGGGAGCACAAAAATGCAACATGTAGTCGACCATGTGTCGAACTCAGCTGCGGCCTACGGTTTATGACTGATAAATACAAGCAGATGTGGGTTTCCGCGAGTCTCTTAACGAGAATCAGAGGGAACGAAGAAACAATTGGAATTGTACGGATTGAAGACACGAATCGAAGATGGTTAGCGCCGCCAGCAGTGATTCAAAAGCTCGAATGCATGCAAAGAAGGCCGCTTAGATAGATCTTCGGCTACTTTTGGCCATTTGTGTGTCATAACAAAGAACTTTACTCAGACGTGAATATGATGTACTCTGCATGACGAGGAAAACATTAGCATTTCCATCTCCCCTCCAAACACTTGCAAAAATCCGTCTCCACTTTCTTTTTCACATTATAAGGGGACCGCTAGACCGCCTTGTCTAATTTATCTTGAGGATGTAAACAGATCCAAAATTAAAAACGCCACCAAGACGTAAAGAAAGTTCCGGGCGGAAATGGTAAATGATGTTTTTAGAAAACTCAGAATAGACATCAACAGTTCAGGCGGTTCAGGCGAAGTGTAACACTAACACTTCGCAGAATATCGAAGAGCGATAGATGAACAGATTCCTCTTTTCAAAGAGATAGTTCCCCTCGACAAAACGCGGAAAGCAAAATCTGAACACTCATGTACTCTATTGCATTATTACTCTATTGTATTGCAGAAAAAGTGTTCTTGTTGCTGTTACTTGAATAATTTTCATACACTTTTAGCTAGATGGTAAGGAATTCATGTTTTTATGTGACCAATCACAAGTTATGGCGGTTTGAGTTTTCGTAGCCTGCTGCGTCCTTATCTCGCGCTAATCCTCATTCAATATCCTTCTATACGCGATCGTAGCCTGGTCTTTTGCTGTTATCCTAAATATTTCATCTCGTGTTACATCGTCCTGAGATGGCCCTAAATTCGTGCTACCGTATTCTCTTTTCTAGTCCATGCTATTTCTCCTTAATTGGGTAAAGGCCTATTGCATTTGAGTTTATTTAACAAGTTTTTATGCAATTCCATAACGTCTTCGAACTTTACGCATGGGAAGAAATTTCTATCATAGCAAATTTTTCAAATATTTTAAATTTGTTCTGATAATATAATTCAACTTTGATAAGAATTCAGATGAATAGTCCTAATTTTTATGCATTCCTATTATCGCTGATTGCTCTTCAAACAGGAGTCACACTATTTTTTGTCTCCTACTGTATGCTCAGTCATTACGTGATCTTCAAAGTGGATAATAAATTAATATCAGTTGATCAGAAAAAATACGAGAAATATGTGGCTCTTGGATACACAACTACTCGTCTCGGAAATCAGGTATGGTGAGTTCCGTTATGTTCGTATACGCTAGTGTGTCATCAGAGATCAAAATAATAGCTAGGGGACAAAGTTTTAAATAGTCAATGTTTTCTCGAATAATTTATAAGAGAACAAATATTTCTATTTCCCATCTCTTACGGATTTTTGAGAAAGTGACAGATAATGTTTGTGCACACTTTAGATGTTCCGCTTAGCATCAGGATTCGGCATAGCAAAGCGATTTGAAAGAACACTTTATTATTACGATGTTGACGAACTGATGCTGGAGAGACTGAAGCAGATTGTATTCGCATTCCCTCGTACAGCAGAGAAATTTGTTGTGAGGTTTGATAGCTTTTCTCTCTACGATCAACAGTGCTGAGGTAAGGCCGAAACGGGAGCGAACAAATGCTCTGAGTTTCTTATTTTTTCCTTCTTTTTTTTTAGACATGAACTTTAGAAAATTTCCTACCAATGGTGGTTTGCTCTTGTTGTGCCACACGGCTCCTGGTTATTGAACGTAAGCTCAATGCACTGACAGTAACAGTTTACCTCAAACCTTGATAATTAAACCAAAGTTGACCATGTCTAACTATGGTGAGAACGAAAATCAAGCAGAACGATAGATGCACATAGGAATTACCGTGTTCTAAAGTGAGCAGCATATTTATGCGGCTGAAAAAGAGGTGGTGCGAACTAACATTTGGTTACGTTGATGGTTAGGGCTGTTGAAAATTCAGAGGAGTTCGATCAGCCAGAAGATAGTGAACGTTAGAATATGGCTCACAGGCTAGAACAGACCAGTTATACCAAAGTGTGCAATCCTTGCAATCCAATGTAGGTATAAAAAGGGAAAACAACATAAATAGAAAGGATAGAGCAAAAACGAAACTTTTCTCTATACTTTCATATTTTGTGGAAGTCTAATATTCCTCTTAAGTTAATGTAAAAAAAATTCCTTTAGATAGTAAGATAATATATTACAGTTTCCGCTAAATTCAAAAATTCAGTCGGAAGTGAAGAAACACCTTTAACAGAACCATAACAAGTTGTTGAATAATGATCTCTCACATTTCAAAATGCTACAAAAATGAAAAAAAAATTTGCAAAGAGAACGAAACATCATCTGAAAAGTATATTAAATGTAATTTTCCTCATTAGGATTTTAAAGTTAGATCCGATAGTTGGCGGCCTTCGTTGTTATTAGTTAAATGCTGAAGACGTTCTAGAAAATTTTCATCACTTTTTGGTTTAACTCAAGAGGAATGGCGTCGATTTCCTGCCCAGTCCCGTCGTTCAAATCTTCGAATGACGAAGGATGCTGTTTGAAGATATTTTTTCTTAGGTATCTCCACAAGAAACAGTCGCACGTACTCTGGAGACCGTGTTGACCAGCCTACGTCTTCCTTAGAGTGATTAAACGTTTATACGGCACATTCCTCTCAATATTTCTAGCATACATCCTGCTGTGTGAGCTCTCTGTGTACCTCGCTGTTGAAACCACACATGCTCGAAACCGAACCTATCCAGTTTGAGACGCAGAAAAGTCTTCTTGCGTTTCGATCAGTAGTAACAGTTGCTGTTGTACCAATTTCCTCATATACTTCTTGAAATTTATTCAGTTTTTCCGTATATATTCCTTCTATTTTCCTATAGCTTTCTTTGTTCGCATCAAAATGTGGGACATCATTATTTCTACTCTCTGAATCAACACTGGTCGCATTTCTTGTGATGCAGAAAACATATATATCTAGTCGTCGTGAAATCGAAGACATGTACCTCTCGTCACAGCTATGCACCTCATTTCTTATCTCATCCGCAATGTCATCTTTCGGTTGGTGGCTAGCATTTTTTGCGCCAAATCAACATTCTGTGTACTATATTAATGATAAATGATAAATGATTACTCAATGGAAGGGATTCCTCGTGAAGAGATGTTTCTGTATGTTTTTTTTGTGTACAGAAAATTCTTTCGTAACAACTATGTTTTTCAGGAACTCTTGGAGGAAATATCCGTAGTTGAACATCACCTATTTCTATGCTTTTCATAGCGTTAGTAGGAGTTAATGACTCACAATCGCAATGATATGGTGAACGATATGTGCACATCTCCTTGCATCGCCATATATTTTATCTTGGTTTACTCTAGTAATAGTCACTTGCTCTTTTTCTCTTCGAAAGAAAAGACTCTCTAATAAATGGATATCTACCTTCTACGAAGCATTGCAAAAACCACAAGGAACATTTCCTTTTTCAGTTGCGTGTCATGTCTGGTTCAATCTTGTATTTTTTGGAAATTGATGAACATTATGCGGTCTTGGCGAAAATGAAAGCATTTCTAGAGCTTAATCAGGTGTTCAGGATCTTTTCTCAATTTGAAAAATAAGTCGTACTGAAAATTGTGCTGGGTGCCCATTCATCCAATTTTTCTGCATTTTTCAATGTCTGCTTCTTACGAGCTAAAAAATGAAAACAGGTATGTACACAGCAAGAAGCAAACCATGGATCGTGCAGTGGATGGAACACTGTGGTAAACAGTCATAGCATACACATAGACGGATGAAAATCAATATATATATAAATATATAATTTTAAAGAAGACTATGAAATTGCAAAGAACACGTATGTGTAAAAAAATAGGCAACTAGCCTCAGATATATAGTACTTACCAGTCACATATGAGTTCTTGATCTGTTCATTTCTTAGGCAAGAAAAATCGATCGGAATGTTTCACTACTTGTTAGCGCTTTAAACGAATGATCATTTCGAAAGAGCTTTTCAAGGGAATCACAGAAACTCGCCGAGTTGTCCAGGATTCGTAAGAGGCTACAATTATCATTCAAAATACAAGTTCTAGGCTTTGTCTTAAAAGAGAAGCGAATATCTTGCACCGACACATATATTGTTCCTGGAATCTATCAATGCTATGACTTCGTGAGAACATAGAAAAAAACTGAAAATAGTGCATAATGTACGTTGTTTCTAGCGCAACAGCTACTAATCTGGTAGAGCATATTATTCGCAAAATACGACTAGTGTTAATCTACAGGATGTCCATAATGAACCACCACCTTTTATAGTCGTATAGAAAATAGAAAGAATCTACAAAGAAAAACTAAACATATTTTCTAAAGAAACATGAAATGCAATTCTTCATACTGAGTTTTGAGGGTTGGTGTAATCTGACATTTTACGATACGCCATGATGTTGGAGACTTTTCTGAGGCCCACACTAGCAGTTTTGGATTTCGAGCATGCGTGGTTCCAAGAAGGTGGTACAACAGCTCACACCTCACGAAATTCGCTAAGATTATCACAGTTGGGTCAAAAGGGCATGAATCGCGAGGAAGGTATGTATCGGCTGCATTCGAGGCGGTGCAGTGAAGCGTAGCAGTAAGTACTATCTAGAGAAGATCATTGCCAGAACCACTTATCAGTGTACTTGCGGTGGTGAACCTCGATGGGAAACTCCACATTTTGTATTTCGAGTATTTCGAGCTCTTCCTGATCCGATAAATGCCATTAGTCCTTGAACGCGTGCATGTCCAACGACCGATGTACACCGCTGTCAGTGAAGAAGCATCGACCGAATCTGAGAGTATGGTTAGTGCCCAGAAAATAAAGAAAGAAGGTTTGGCGATGATGGAAGTTCCATAAAAATACTAAAATTCTTTCCTCCGTCTAAATCCGTGATATGACGAAGAACATCGAAGATGGATCAACAAATGTTATACGGAGACATGTCATCATAAATCCACTTCACAAGAAGTTATTGATTACTAAACCCAAGAACTACTAAGGAATATCTTTTGCGCGTGTAAAGTACGACGTCTTGGAACGGAATCATCCTAGAGAAGCATATCGGGATGTGGTAGCGGCAATCTAAGCCTATGTATGTACCCTTTCTGGACTTCGAATCCTCTTTCCACTATTCTTAACTTTTCAATTTTTTCAGTGCGATTCGTGCCAATGGTATTCCAGAACAATCCGTTGGCCTATCCGAGAGCATGAATGGGAGAACAACTGTTGCTGCTTGAACAGCTAAATTTATTCCACCGTTTGAAGTGGAAAACGGTGTGAGACAGGCGGACCTCTCCTGTTCAACTTTGTAATGGATGATATCATGCAAAGAGCATCTGAACAATGCCGCTGTGCCCCTTTTTCGATCTCGAGTTCGTCGATGATGTAGTAGTGATCGCTTCGAACAGCACAAAGCTGCAACATATGGTTGACCTTGTACCAAAATCTGCTGCAGCCTACGGTTCACGACTGATAAATGCAACCAGATGTGGGTTTCTCAACAATAATCAGGGTGAACGAAGCATTAATTGACAACAGCAACAAGTGTGATATACAGCACAATTGTGCTAATCCCACTTCTGCATTCAGCCATTTATAAGGTGGCTGTGGTCCACCCTCATCTGGCAGCGCCAGCAAAGTCAAGCTGTGATAATACCTACCCGGAATCCGCCCCGTCATAATGTACGAATTGGAGACACGAATCGGAGATGGTCAGCGCTGCCAGCAGTGATGTAAAAGCTCGAATGCATGCCAAGGAAGCCGCTTAGATAAATGTTTGGTTTTGTTGGCCATTTGTGTGTTATAACAAAGAAATTTACTTAGACGTGGATACGATTTACTCTGCATGACCCGAGGAAAACATCAACATTTCATCTCCCTCTAAAGCAGTTGCCGAAAACCGTCTCGGTACTTCTTCTTTCACATTATTAGAGGACCAAAAGATCGGCTAGTTTAACTAGCCTTTACTTACCTCCTTTACTTACACCTTCACTTACTGCCTTCACGCACTTTACTATTTCAAAAAAGTGCTCTTGTTGCTGTTGCTTGAACATTATTCATGTTTTCTCAGCAAGGTGGTAAAGAATACATCTCTTTCATGTGACCACTCACAAGTTATGGCGGTTTGGGTTTTTGTCGCCTGTTGCGTCCTTATCTCGCAGTAAAACTCATTCAATATCCTTCTGCAAGCGATCGTAGCATGGATTTCGCTGTTGTCCTAAATATTTCATCTCGATTTACATCGTCAAGAGATGACCCTAAGTTCGTGCTCCCTTATTTTCTTTTCCAGTCCATGTTATTTCTGCTTAAGTGCGTGAAGATCTATTGCATTCGAATTTATTTAACAAATTTTTATGCAATTTCACAGCGGACACTGTTGTTAGAACTTGACGCATGAGAAGAAAACTATGTCGTTTTTTTTCAAATTGTTCAAATATTCTAGACTTGATCTAATACTATAAATCCACTTAGATAAGGATTCAGATGAATAGCGGTAATCTTCATGCATCAATATCATCGCTGACTGTACTTCAAATAACATTATTTTTCATCTCCTACTGTATGGTCAGTCATTACGTGATCTTTAAAGTGGATAATAAGATAACATCCGGAGATAAGAAATACGACAAATATGTGTCTCTCAAACGTTCAAGAACCCGTCTCGGAAATCAGGTGTGGTGAGCTCCGTTATGTTCATATACGTTAGTGTGTCATTGAAGATCAAAATAATAGTTAGGGGACAAAGTTTCAAATAGTCGATGTTTTCTCGAATAATTTATAGGAGAACAAATATTTCTATTCCCCATCTCTTACGGATTTTTGAGAAAGGGACAGATAACAGATTGTACATAATTTAGATGTTCCTCTTAGCATCAGGTTTTGCCATAGCAAAACGGATGGAAAGAACACTTTTGTATTACGACGTCGACAAACTGGCATTTAAGAGACTGAAGCCGATTGTATCTGCATTCCCTCGCACGGTAGAGAAATTTGTTGTAAGGTTTGATAGCTTTTATCTTCACGATTCGTTAAAGGCAGAGGTAGTACTGAGCTGAGACTAGGGAGGAAGGAAAGAAATGCTCTAAGTTTCGCTTTTTTTTTCTTCTTTCACTCTTTTGTTTTTGGACATAAACTTTGAAAAATTTCCTTAGTACAGTGCAGAACGTCAATGTTTTTCTTATGTTAAACTGAACCGCTACCTTTAGAAGGTAATTATCTACAGAGCTACTGCAAGTAGGGGCATAATTATTTCCCACAGTATAGGGCGCCATAAAAATGAATAGACTCTGCATACAAAAGACTTGATTTGTTTCTTCTTCTTCTTCCCCGAAAAAGGTACAGCCAGATCTCACCAATTTTCAAAACTCAGTATGAAGAATTGCATTTCATGTTTCTTTTGGAAGTATGTTTAGTTTTTTCTATGTAGATTCTTTCTAATTTCTACAACGCTTTAAAATGTGGGCGTTCATTATCCACATCCTATAGATCAACACTAGTCCCATTTTGTGGAAACCAAGGTCTCCCAAATTACTAGCAATTGCGCTAGTAATAACGCTTACTAAGGAACATTTTTCCGAAGTCATACCATTAATAGATTCCAGCAACAATATATTTGTGTCAGTGCAGCATATTCGTTTCTGTTTTAGGACAACGCCTGGAACTTGTATTTGGGATGAAAATTGTATCCTCTTACGAATCCTGGGTAATTCCGTGAGTTTCGGTGATTTCCTTCAAAAGTTCCTTCAAAATGGCCATTCGTCCAAGGTGTTAACAAGTAGTAAAACATTCCGATCGTTTTTTCCTGCCTAAGAAATTACCAGATCAAGAATTCATATATATATATTATATATATATATATATATATATATATATATATATATATATATATATATATATATATATATATATATATATATATATATATATATATATATATATATATATATATATATACTGGGAAGTATTGTATATCTTAGGATCTTATATGCTTATTTTCTTACATATTCAATTTCATAGCTTTTTAAATCATGCATTCATGCTCATTCGTGGATGTAATTGCAGTATCTATCACGGTGTTCCATACTTCTGAGAAGGTTGCAAATCCCTAGGATGATAAACTGGAGGGCTGTGATCCAAAAAAAAAACAACTCATCAGCGAATTTGAGATCTACGAAAAAAATCAGCAGGTTTTGCTTCAGGAAATACTCAGGGGTCCAGAAGAAATGTAGGTGTGATAGGGCGAGGTCCTGGAATAGGGTAGATGGAGGATCGTTTCCCAACAGACCGCCGCAAGTTAGCGACGAGTGGCCGAGGCGATATGTGTGTAGCCCTCATGATGAATAGATCGATGAATGATCTGAGTCTGGTTAAAAACTTTACAGTTGTGAAGGGTATGCGTGTGTATGGATAAAAACAGGTAGGCAACCCAGTAAATGGAAGTCTATTCAGTTACAACATGCTTTATAGTTTCTGGCAGTTGAACTGTAAGAAAAAAAAAAGCTATGATTTATCTCACCTATGTAGCATTTTAATATTTTGTGATCGCTCTTGTTAGGAAACGTTGTTTAGAACAGTACCCCACAAGAGTTAGTCTACGTACCATTCGCTCAAAATCATGGCAACTCTAGTTGTTGGAAATACGATGATCCTTTGCGGTGAGTGAACAGTGAGACATAATCAGAGTCCAGCGAATGAAATTAAAAATAGTCTGTGTAATTATGACGAAGCCACGCTGTTGTGATTTTTCGCATAAGGATTTTTTCAAAGGAAACGTTACATACTTGTAAATGATTCTCCACATAGTATATTTCTACGTTATTATTTACTCCCTAGTAGGGAGTGGAAATTTGGCATGTTCGAAGGTGGTTTAACAAATTTATGCCCAAGAAAAGGAAACACGACCAGCTTTTCGATTTCACCTTAAAATATGGGGTTTTCACATGTATGTGGGATAAGGACAAATTTTTTTCACTGAATTTATTAGTTAGATATTTACAGAATAGTTAAAAATATGAATAGCGAAGTACGTTTGTTATCTAAAACGACCGTATTTGCTCTAATTTTCTAATACGACTAACCTTTCCCAATGATTACAGATACTTCAACCATTCCGCTAAATATCTCGTTCTTGAAACTAATTGTGGACAAAATGCACGCTTCTTTGAAGATATTTTGCCGGAAATTCGTGAGATGTACCAGTTCTCAGATGAAGTGCGAGAACAATTCGCACATTTAGCAGAATGTGAGAAACGGTTTGTTTTTTGGTTTATTTCCCGAGATCATTCGACTGTTATGTACCTGAAAACTAAACTGACTCTTTTACTAGGAACATTACCTGCATTCATACACGGCAAACGGACTTCATACGACTTAATCGGACAACAGATTTAGAAGAGACGGTGATGGCCGCCTACAACATTTCCGAGCAACACGTAAGAAATATAAGGATATTTAAAAAGGAAATGTTAAAATGTTTGTGTCGTGCCCAGCGCGACTTTCCCAGCCACCCGGCACCCTTTCTCGCGCGGCGCGTGGGAAACCTTGGCAATGGCAAGGTATTACGGTACCGCTCCCACGCCGCCGCGGTATATAAGGGCTGACTCCGAGCACTCAGGGTTCCAGTTCTTATTTTGCCTTTCTCGTGGTGTCGTGATTATCGTGTTCGTGTTCGCGCTCGTCTCGATCGATTGTTCACCATTACCGCATATCCGCATCATCCATCTTCCCTGGCTGGCTGACCCTAGGCCCGAACCGCATCCCTTATCCATCTCACGCCGAGGACCACAACCACTTAGCCTGCGACAGGCCCCTTATTGTTATCTGCCGTAATGTCGTGTATATTATTGCCGTGCCGTGTAGTGTCGTGTATTAGGATAAACCCTTTATCGTTCAACCATCTATACCACATTCGACCGCAGGGAAAGGGTTGGGGAGTGGGATCAGGGGTAGCCCCGAGGGGCGAATCGGGGAGGGGAATGGGACCCTAGGCGCGTGCCCGCAGAGTTCGGAGGGGCTAGGCAGCCATCCGGCAGCTAGCCCAACGCAGGCCCCTCTGGATCCGGGCAGTCGGCCCGGGTCCTCCCACCGATGCCCACCGCTCCTTCTCGGAGCGGACCCGGGTTTGTTTGAATATAGGCTATTCCATGTCGCTCAAATGTTTTATGCAAAGAATTGTTCCAGAGTCAGTCTTTTATCTAATGCTAAGACGTACTTGCAGAGCTCTCAACAGTATCTTATCTTCGGAGACGACAGAACGTTTATGGCGAAGCTGGCTACCAGGCTCAAACAGGTAGATTCTTCAAGAAAGGTGAATGTGCTTGATTTTTGTTACAGTTTTTGTTTACGAAAGTAACAGATATAGTTCGGAGGAAATGATGAAGGGTTAAAACGGCAATTTCTCAAAAGTCCAGTTAATGCAAATTCAACACAGCGGCTGGATGAGGTTTTCATAGTCACCGTATTTGAACAAAATAAATCAGTATACAGCGATACTAGTATGGTATATTTATTCATTCGTTTTGCCACGTCTAGCACGTTCAGTGAAGATGAGCAATTTATACTAAGGAAAACATTTATTTTAATTATGTTCAAATTTTCTAAGAAGTTTTCTAAATTTTTCCCATCTGGTTCCTACCTGGTTTTCCCTTCTGAATTTTATTCTAACGCAAACTCACTATTGCTTGAAGTAACCTGAAGGAATGCTTGTTTCAATACGCGTTCCCTGATTTTCTTCTCATTCCTTGGAACTTTGTTACTGTTCTTCGTTACCCTTCCAATCCCTTTAATAACTTATCTTAGAGTATTTGTGGGAAACAATTCAAAGTAGAATATTTTCTGAATTTTTTTTCTCGTCAGGTGTTACACATTTTCATGGTTTTTCTATTTCATTCTAATAAATCCTTCATGAAAGTTCTTATCTCTAAAAAAATTGCAGAAGACATATATATCTAGTCATCGTGAAATCGAAGACATGTACCTCTCGTCACAGCTATGCACCTCATTTCTTATCTCATCCGCAATGTCAACGTTTGGTTGGTGGCTAGCATTTTTTGCGCCAAATCAACATTCTGTGTACTATATGAATGATAAACGACCCAATTACTCAATGGAGGGGATCCCTCGTGAAGAGATGTTTCTGTATGTTTCTTTTTATGTGTATAAAAAATTCTTTCGTAACAACTATAGTTTTCAGGAGCTCTTGGAGGAAATATTCGTAGTTGAACATCTCGCATTCCTTTTTTCCTTTTTAAAGCATTTAGTAGGATTTGTAGGCTTACAGAGAGAATGCATTCATGATGGATGATATGTCCTTATGCACGTCTTCCTAAATCTCTATGCATTTCTCCTTTTTTCTCTTTTAATAGTTTTTTTCTCTTCTTTTCCTCTTCGCTTCGTTGTAGAAAAACGAGTAATAAATGCCTACATTATATGAAACATCAATAAAAAAGCGCAGGATACATTTCTTTTTCATAATTGCGTGTGTCTAGTTTAATCTAGTAAATTTTGGGAATTTACGAACATTAAGCGGTCTTGTCGAAAAATGATAGCATCTCCAAGCTAAAACTACAAGCTAAAAAATCTAAAAGAATAAATTGAAGCATGGACAGTGAAAAAAGATAAATAATGAAGTGTACACATCGCTGATCTCTATGAGGATGTACCAATGCGTTTGGCTTCAATTAAGATTTGTTTGAAACAATTTATTGAAGCAATTGTTATTATAATTAAAAGCGCGTATTCTTTTTTGCTGTTACTTTTTTAGACTACACTCAAATTGATAAATGAATCAGTCTTCTAAACACTAATCTTTTATTTTTTTATAAATCTCGAAAATTAGGGCCAAATAGGTATTGGGTTACAAAAAAAGTATTGAAAAATTGTGGTACATATTTACTTCCAGTCAACTCTGTAGACACTAGGATCCCCTAAGCTCTGAAATCTTCGAGTTTTGCAGAAGTTCTTACGGTAATTCTCGGAAATTTGAGTTTACCATTAGCAAGTGGGGTTTGGAAAGTTCATAGTTATTAGGAATAAAAAGAAAAAAAAACCTACTACAAATGCTGGAGTCGGAAGCTCCAAAAGTGCAAAACACCTCAGATTATCAAAAGAGGCAACAATTTAAATCGACTTACTTTGTACCACTTCATTGCTTACGGGATCCTAGCGTCGAAGAGTTGCGAGTACGAAAAAGATAATTTGTGAAATTAGAAACGACTTATTAAAAAAGTTATCTTTGAGGAATAGGATAAAATAGGAATGTAGCTTGAATTCGCACAAATGTGTTTAGTTGCTTCAGACCACTTGATATATAGTAGGTATATTAGTACCCTGTACAAATACTAACATATTTGTTTGTGTCTGTGATATTGCGGAACCGCCTGTATAAATAGCTTGTTCACACCCATAAAGAGTATGCCAATCCGTGTGCTAAGCGCCACAGCGCGTTGAGACCCAAAGTTCGACTCTGAGTTATGGGACATCTTTCTCGACCTGAGAAGAAGGTGAAAGGCACTGGTGCAGTGCGATTGAAGGGGTTTTCCTGGAAGTGGGGACTGTTGTAGCCGAACCAGAGCCGCCTCAAAGCTTCCTTGAGGTCTCGTCTGGGGGATCCAAGAACGAACTAGTGGATAAACCTTTCTGGCACTAGGTCTGTCGAATAGGAGGAGCAGGGCGGCGGCACTGTTTGAAGCGGTACGAGACGATTCATATGGGCGAGATCGCGAGTGATTTTCCACGTATACTCTCAACACCCTAGCTGTACTTGTTTGTTAAAGATGAAGGTTAGCCTGTTATTTTTGTTTGGTGAAGAAAATTGAGGAACAAAGCGTTGTAATATGGTTGCCGTCAGATAGGAGTAAAAATTCCCAACATAGAGGCGTTGTACCAACATTATAATTTCCACTTATTTTTATTCGGTGACTTAAATACAATCAAAATTAATGGGTATAATGCATGTCATAGTTATATGTATATATAACAATGATATAATTATATATATTATAATGCAAAACCTAGTGCATTATCCAGGGATGGACTTTTCAATTCAGAACCTCTCTCTCTCTAAGAAGAAATATAAATGATCATTTCATGGGAACGTACCCCCTCTCATTTAACTTTCAGTATTTAGGAGAACTGTGAGTGGAGTCTTTATTCAAACAAGTAATCAGAGGTTTTTACGCTTGTATTCAGTAGCGTATGTATGTACACTTTACTAGTCTTTTCTGGTGTTTGTCTTATTTGTTTCTTGTATACTCCGTTCATGCATACATTCACAACCAATGTGAAGAATAATTAAATAAATGTTTGTTACAATTTGTCTTTGTTTTCAAAAATGTTTGAGATCCAAAAGTGTTTGAGATTTGCGAAGTTCTCTTTCTAGAATGAAACCTGTTAAATTGCCTTTCACCAGTAAAGATAAATTCATGAAACCTGGCGAGACCATCACTACAGAGAAGTACTGCAAAGGATGGACGAAATGCACCAAAAACTCAGACTTCTTCGCCCGGAGCTAGTGAACAGAAAGGGGGCAATTCTCCTACAGGACAATGTCTGGCCACACATTTTAAAGGTGACGCTACTGAAGTTGAACGAGTTAGGCTACGAGACTCTGCCTTACCCACCATATTCGCCAGACCTTTCGCCAACCGAATATCACTTTTTCAAACACCTGGACAGATGGAGATAGGATCTTCCAAAACCAAGGTAAAGCTTGAACTCTTATGTACCGAAAGTAAGCAAACTTGTGTCTCGTTGGTTCTTGCTTCGATTGATAAAGTTGATTTTCAGGCGAGTTGTAGCGTTTCGAAGTGAATGTTTGAAAACGCGCACTATTTTTGCATCAACTCTATATAAGTAACTTCCAAAGACATTAAATGAAGGCAACGAAGAGTTGTGGAGAAAGATTAAATGAGGTATAATGGGTGCCATTAAAAGCAATGTAAATAACCGTAACAGAATTGGCGTTGTTCTAAAGACTGATGGAAAATATAGAGTTCTGGGTGCAGATTACGATTATAGGGGCGAACTAAGTCAGTTCCCTCCAACTACCCCAAAAAACGGCGTGGAATATACGTCTGTTACTGCGAGGTACCATAGAACTTCCTGGTTCATTTTTCTAATTTTTGAAGATTTGGCCGAGCTATGTTCAAGCACGGAACACATCGGCGAAGATGCAGGTAATCGCCGATTAAAGTCAAGTAAGTCATACTGAAAATAAATAGTCATACTGAAATACAATTGTCAAAATGTGCACTAGCAAAGCAAATACGTTTATCTTAGATTTATTTCTGAATTTAACCAGTTATTTTGTAACATTGTCACTCGTTTGTTATCCTTAGCGAAGGTAAATTTCGATATTGGTCAGGGCGAAGATCCACATGTGGTACACCTCGAATACCTGTAAAGTTTGCTTTAACGGTAAATAAATAATAAATAAATAAATATGTAAATGTGATTGCTCCATGTAAGGATTAACTTAAAACAGTTGAATTTCACATTAAATCGAAAAAAATAATTAAATGCTTACAGGCCCTTAGTGTGGTGAGAAATAGAGTTTCAACTACCATAAACGTGGGAAAGGAAGAAAAGGTCAGAATTTTGTAGTCTTACAGTAAATTATGAGGAAATTACTTGATGGCAACACTCTCAAGTAGCCTCACTTTGTATGTTGACAGCAAGAGTCTTCTCATCTATTGGAGGAGGTCTTGATAAACCATCCAAAGCTTCGTTACGATTAAACGTGCTGATGTAAGATTCTGAAAATGAATGTGAAATTGTGCGTAACACATAGATTTGCGCGTCAATCACTTACCACTAGCTTTCGTCCCAATTGGAGGAAGTGGACGTCGTCTGTATGGATCCAAATTACTCGCTGAATTCTGACGAATTCGACTATCACTTTGTTTGTCAGGGGCTTTTCGACAACAAAAACAACACCTAGGAGTTGTCGTTGACGTCAATACTTCGTAAAATAACAAAATTCAGAAACACTCACTTTCCAAACTTCCTTCCGTCATCATATGTACTTGTTAGGATCGGATCGTTTTCCTGTTGAATTACTCTCCTTAAAATATCGAGTGTTCTCATGAATTTTCGCTCAAATTCTCTCTATCTCTATTCTCTCAAGGATTAGGATTTACTCACTTTTTGTGTTTAATTAACCACACTACAATAGCTACGATGACAATTATCACTATCACAGTGACAATGCCTGTGATTGTATAAATCAACCATGTATTTTCCTCCATCATTGACTCTGAAACTGTGGATAAGATCTTTGGTATAAATAAACAGTCATAAAAACAGTCAGCTAGTCTTGCTTCCTTTCTTTCGGTTTCATAATTTGTGCGCACGTAGTTTGTAAGGCTGTGAAGCTTCTAAACGAAGGACTAATGGCATTCAGTTCGGGAATAAATCTGCAGTTCTATTTTCAATAACTGAAAAGAGACTCCGTGCATATGTAAGGATGAGTGATTTTTTCTTTGTGCTGAACACTTGAACTTTTGCCGCAACCTGTGGGCAAGTCCCCTTAATAAGTACCCTCTACCGTCGTCTTCTGTACCATTTTGGATGAAAGGACGGAATTTTTTTTTGAATTCCTATTTTCCTATTGATGATGAGGAATTAAAAAACCATTGCAACTGTCGTTGAAATTTGCACTAAAATGTATCTTTCTCCAAAGATTTTGAGAAGATGTAAGTTATTAGGTTGATGCAAATTTAATAAAAATCGATCACGTTTTTCTACATCATATTTGTTCATTAAGCCGCTAATTCAAAACCTTCACCTGTTCCTTCAAACTTATTTACCTATGACACTGAAGAAATTCTCGAAAATCTGATGAGTTGTTGAGGTAGTATTTACAGATACTGCTGTGATATTGTGCGGATCCATCTCGGGTAGATCACCTATCAATAGATCGCGAGCAGTTGGAAAGTCTTCCATGACTGTGGAAGTTGAAGGTTCTGGAAAATCGTCCGAAATGACGACGTCGTCCAGCAGAGTTTGATTTGTTTCCATCTGCAAAAAGAAATAAATTATAAACTAATAATTACTCCTACGCTCAGATTCTAAAAAAGCAAAACGATAACTTCTATATCAATCTATCATTAGGCGATCGGCTTTATTACGGATGTATGCGAATTCTGTCATCAGAAAAAACAGGAATTAAAAAGTTCGACGACAGAAAGGTCCCTTTTGAGTTTTTTTATTGTACTTGTCGGCTTGGCGGTGGTGTTTACACTGCATATTTTAATTTGTTTGTATTTAATTCGTTGCACGCTCCCGCAAGTCATTGTATAGGCCAGTTACCCGTTATTTAACTATTCTGAATTATTACGTTATTCTGAATTGAAGTAAACGCGGTGGTGCATCCCAAGCGAATTGATTGACGCCAGACACTTTATCCTTCTTTCTCCTTTTTATTCCTTTTTCTGTTTTTTTACTCCTTAGTCAATGTGGTATTTCTTAGTCCGCTGTAACTCATGCACTCTTTCTGACACATGCTCCATTCGATGGAGACCCTGCATTATATCGAACCGGCGTCGGGCTTATCCAAAACAACACAGATGACCTTTACAGAACGCTCGTGCAAATTTCATACCAATATTTCCAGTATCTGAGAATTTCCTACCTTTTTTCTATCAAAAAAGTTTTGAGTTTATAGCATAATAAGTTCTTCAAGATCTTCAGGTTATCGTTACTTAACATAGCAGGGCAATAGCTGACGTAGTCTGTTTGTGGATGTGCACATGAAAGAAATAGTACAAGAAAAAAGTGCATATAGGGGCGTCTGATGGAGATGAAAGGACCAGAACTGTACAAGTCATCGTAAATCAAATCATAGATTACGGCAAAGCTCATATCTCACGACTCATTCCCGAGAACTTTAAAAGTCCTCCATGCCATCCCGAAGAGTTGATGCGGAACGATTCATTGCGTCCACTCCGTCCATTCAGGATATTAGAATAGCTAATGCCCGTGGACATAGAAGTTGGTTTACCGATGATGTTGAACATCTTACACCGACAACATATGTATATATACTACCTTTTTTAAGACTTTATTTTTTTTAAGGGAACTTTTGCTCCCATCCATCCTTATTTTGGATGTTTTCCTGTATTTCAAAAGGGAACGGATGAAAATTCGAAAGCTTCTAATAAGAATACTGGCATCAGAAGCGCGCAGAAAAGGATTAAATGTCGATTCAACTACAATTCTTCATTGTATGTATTTTATAAGCGAAGACAGTCAGTTTAGCTGAAATTAACTATGACCAGGATGAAATGAACGCTTATGGACACTATCAAAAACTTCACAAATGAATAAGCAATAAATCTTGATATTGATGATGAAAATGGCACAGAAATGAAATGATTTGGAATGAAAAAAAGTAAAGAACAGGTCGGATGTGAGGAGCAGTGGGAAACAGAAGTAATAGAACACTTCAAAGAACATGGAATTGAATAACTAAAAGGAAGAAGTGCTTTGCATTTGAATGGGATGGGTCGCATTGAAGAATTCCTTTGGGATACGCCAAAATTTTCGACATTCGTTAATTCCGAGTCGTTTACGACTTATGATTTATGAACTATACATATAATGACTTTCGGGAGCTAATCCATGTATAAACTCAGTTAAGTTTTTTTTAGACATATTTGGTAGTAATTTCACAACTTTGTCTTTCCATAATATCAATTTACTCAAGATAGAATCGTCATGGAATCGTACAAAAAACCAACCTATAATCTTCTGTTTATTCTTCTTTTTGCGTATATACATACTACCTCCTTTTATTTGCTTTTTATGGCACGCTATTAGCAAATAAGTAAAAGAAATTTAAGACGGAAGGTGGCTTTCTTTTCTTGCGCTCTTACCACGGCCAAATATTCCAACCTTCTATTGTGCAAGTTGATTTTTAGATTTTTTTGTACGTGTTGCTTTTTAGATTTTTTTGGAGCCTTGTTTTAACAAGCAAAAAAAGCAACTTCAGGAAAAAGATTAGCGCTTTTTTTTCATACAAGTCCTGGATTATGAAAAAATGTTTAACCGTCGAAATATTATTTAAATGTTTGAATATAATTGTTTCAATAGACTTATTTATCAACGCAGAAGCAATGTTGTTTATCGTGATAGTATAGCTACCTATGGGAGTAAGCAAATGTTCCTTCAGGGACCCCTCGAAAATAGGAGCAAATACAAAAGTAGTGAAAGTTAGTCCGCGGTTGATTGGGTCAAAACCAAAAATGCACCAATTTTTAATGGGAGAATTATACTACAACGCGATTCTGTTCGATTTGCGCAAACGAAACGAGGTTTTGAAACGGAAATCTAAAGTAAACTCGCTGAAACTAACATTTTTAGTAAACAATTAAGTAAACAGAAAGAAGTAAAATCATTATTGAGCCATTAATTACACCTGAAAAACAAGAAAGAAGTAATAGAGAGTAAGAAAAAATAAGAGTGATAGAATCACTAATCAGTAATCAGTAAAAGAACAAAAATAAAAAATATATAAATAAATATAAAAAATTTAATAGAAATAAAAGCAAAAATAAAAAGAAATATGTATTTGAATACGATTTGTGACAATATTTCAAAACGGTGCATTTCTTACTTCCTTTATTTCTGCCTAATTCGATATTATAGTAACTCCACAAGTGCGTAAAAGTCTTAGAATCTCGAGGCCAAAACTTCGATCGATGCTGTTTCTAGAAAATAAAAAGTAATAGCTATGAAAAACACGTTCATATGTTGAGAATTTCAAGGAACGTATGGAGTTGAATAGCAATTTAAATGAAATGAAGCTCAATAAAGTTAAGCTGTCGTAGTGAATTGACTCAAATTTTAACACGAGAGACAAACCAGAGGAAGAGATTAGATCGTGTTCACGCCGAACGCCTGAGAAAGTGCATTTGCACGACGAAACGCCTATAGAGAATCGGTCAGCGAAGAACAGATGTTCGAACGCAGCACACTGTCACAACGTGTGCAATAATCTGTTGTAGAATGTGTAATGTAACTGGTGAGGGACGAACTCGACGACGCATTCTTTATGGATATGCGCGAGCAAAAACCTTAATACCTTATTTCAAGGAGTTCCTCACTACAACCCACCAAAAAACTACCTTTTGCGGCCAATGGCAACCACTACCACACACACACACATGTGGTTCGATCGACGCACATGACTTTCGATTAGAGCCGCAGGGAGTGGAGTAAATAGGTGGCGATGTTTCAGAGAGAGAGAGAGAGAAAGAGAGAGAGATAGATATAGAGGGAGATAGAGAGAGATGGAGAGAAATGAAGAAAGAGAGCTGCACCCACCACCACCACCACCACCGTTTTCACATTTCTCAAGTATTTGATGTGAAAAGTGTTGGATTACTACTAGGTTTGTCCGTAAGTCCTATCGTTTTTTAAGTGAAAATTTTGTGTGAGAAATAGAACATTTTTTAGTGTGTTTGATTATATTCGATAGAGAATTATGTCCTCTACAAAATAGTTGTTTTAGTTATTTATGCTGATATACTTCCTGCTCCTTTCAGGTCATTAAAATCGAAAAAAAATGAAAATTAGCGTCAAGTCGACAAAAAAAAGCACATTCGAAGCATTCCGTTTTTTTTGCATTTAATCGAGGTGCCGAAACCACTAAATCTGCTTGAAAGATTTGTGAAGTGTACGGAGGAAAAGTGATGCGATACTTTCGTGATGTGGAAATGATGGTCTGGAATTGAACGCATGGCTGGACGATTTCTTCGAGCGGAAACCAGGTGATTTTTTTGTTCATTTTTGTTTTTTTTTGTGTGAAAAACTAAACATTAAAAAAACCCCGAACTTATGGGCCAACCAAATATTTTGGCCTCTCATCTCAAAACTATAACGAAGTTCTCATTACCACATGGTTCTAATGAAGGAAAGGTAGATGAAGGGGTAAATATTTAAAAATTTAATACAAATGTATTTCACCTATAACTAATACGTGATCCAATCGAAGAGATTGCTTTTGACAGCAAAATTTACAGAAGAAAAATCGAAAAAGATCCAGCTTCTATATGCAAAAAGAAATGTACTAGTTTTTGCTTTCGGAGCATTCCTCTGGAATGATTTATAGTCGGCGCCAAATGTGCTCCGTCGAGTGACAGCGACGTTACTGCCGCGGTTAAACGCATTCGATGCTGGACACATACTATCACTCCATTTTCTCTAACTAGATACAGTCTAGGGTAGCGTACAAACTTGCTCCAATTCAGTTCCTGTTTACTTAGTTATTGTTTACAATGTTTATTAAGGTCCGCTTCGTTTATTAAGGATACAACGAGAAATCTACTACCAAGATGATTAGCCTCTCCATGTACAAACATTATACAGATGTGGTGAGGTGTCGATTAGAAATATTATTGAATAACTGATTTTTTTTTCGCTAGTCATAAAGGGCCCAAAAAAGACAATTTTCTTTCTTCCTGGAACGATTCATAGTTATTCCTGGAATGATTCAGAGATTATTTGGAATACTGAAAACTGAAAAATTAAAATCGACATTACAAACACAGGAACAGTAGTGAGATTAGATTAGATTAGATTTATTTTTGTCAGCAATAAGAGGCAACATATTACGTTAAATATTACAAATTATACTACAATTGTTAGGGGATTTTTTGGGATTTATAAATTTGTTAGAAGTGCAAATTTTAATAAAGGATTATATAATTATATTATATTACGAATGAGATGAAAAAAAAACTATGGAGGCCGATATTAAGAGCATTGTAGTGGCCGTCAAGATCCAAGAACATGTATTACATTTTCGGCCCCCTTGGCCTCGGAACAAACATGGCAGAACCTCATAAATGAGCTAGTAATCAACAAATTCATGTACGAAGCCCAGGTTGGTAAGGATCTAAAACCTCGACTGTGTCAAACGTGATTCTCTTATCTTAGAAAATTCGTAGCATTAGTTGGACACGTAGTTTATAGTCAATAGGTCACAAACAGAGATTCCTAGCAATGATAAATTTAATGTATATTATCAAAAATATTTTATTCTTCAAAATGCAATGAACATGAGCTCAGCTGAGCGCTGACTAACAAAAATATCGCAACATTGTAATTCAAACCGCAGCATTTGAAGAAGGTGAACAACTGTTTTTTTTTTAGAAAAAAATAAAGTGAACACAAGAAAACACACAATGAAACGGCGACTTATCGAATGGTTATCAAACTCATACGTTTACGTCCAAAGTATCGGAATGGCAGGCGTTTCTCATAGCAACGCGCCCTCTCTCTCTCCCTCTCTCACCGCTACTTCATTCTTCCTTCCTGAACAGCTGTAAATAAACTGTTCGTGGTTGACTCAGATTCGTTAACGAAGCCGATCCCAAACTTCTCGTGACAACAACAATTTTTTTTTGTGCATTTTTCTTAACCCAACATAGGTCACATGTTGTCCACAGGGGAAAAATGAAAAACTCCTCTTATATTTCAACAGCTGCAACTAGAACAAAGCCAAAATGCTTTCATTGTGTTTCTTGAAATGCATAAATCCTCGATTGCAAATGAATTAAGCACGCATTTAATAAAGTTCCCTCCAAAAAATTTTTTGATTCCAATTTTGTTCTCAACTCCTGAATGTCCGTGTTTGATGAAGAGCATGGCTAAGATGAATCCATTATTTTCTTATCCTTCATAAATTGTAAATCAAAAGTGAGAAAACCTAAAATTCACCTAATTACAATTATAAATTTTCTTTTCAAAAGCAATTCTCGGAACCTCCTGTGTTTTTCGTTCTATCATTGTATAAGAGGGACGATTAAATTAGACTGGGAATGTATAGAGGAGAAAAAAAATGAAATTGAAACAAAAAACATCGAAAACATCAAAGAACTCTTCTTAGTGCAATACTGGCAAAGCCAAATGCAAGAATTAAAGTAGATGAAGAATAGGTAAAATGGAAGTGACGACAATCGAATTTCTGCATGTATTCAGGAGTAGAAGACAGAATTAAAATGGCGCCTGATGAATTACCTACGAATAATAAACGAACTAATTATTTATAAAAAGAAAGGATAAAGTGTCTGGCGTTAATCCGTCTGCTTGGGATGCGCCACCACGTTCACTTCAATTCAGAATCGCTTGAGGCTCAGGAACGTGTATCTGGCCCATACAATGACTTGCGGTGGCTAGCCGATGTGTCAAGCCAGTGTTTTTATCCTCCCAGACAAGTCTGGTACCAATTTATCGATCACGGAGGGCAGAAAGGCTTGGTGAGCACTGCGGCGGTTTCGAACCTCCGATCGATTGTGCAGACACAGCGGAACCTCTTACCGACTTCGCCACACCCACCCGTTGCTCCGATATTACGCACATATTTATTAACAAGTATTTATATACTACGCGTGTCATAGAATATCAACTGCTCATTCTATGGTGAAATTTTCAAATTCTTAGAAATGCAACGAGAAACCTGTATCTTTCAAATGGTAAAAAAAAATCTACTTCAACCAATTACTCCTATTCTTTAAAATAAATCCAGGAGGTTATTTTCTATTTCACGAGGAAGTGGATAGAGATTCTTTATAAGTAAAAAAATGTTCTTTTTTCGGGAGGACAACGTTAGTCAAGAGTAGTGCTGACTAAACAAATGTTGTACAGCAAATGATAACACGGATTGTGAAGAACAGCCTGAATATCCTGGTAAGAACAAGAGACAGAACAGTGCAAAGATCATCAAGTTACATATGGCAGCATTTAGAGAGATTAAGTGTATGGCATATGTAGCTATATAGTTGTATTTTGATTATGTAGTTATAGTTATTTCATGCTCAAATCTTCAACATTCTTAGCTGTGTTGAACAAATATTTATTAATTTACGCGTTGAACTCGAATTTGTCGAAAAACTTGCTTCAGACATAATCAGACTGTAATAGGTCGCTCGTAGCAGACGAGGTGGCTGATCATTTCACCACCTGGTTCGCGAGGACTCAAGTAGAACCATTGCTGATTTCTACATTCTAGTCGATGCTGTGGATTGATATGCAAACTCATAGGAACTAAAAGAAAAATTTTTTCATTAGATATGATTAGATCGTGTTTGAGTTCAGTGTTGTTCTAACAGCACTAGTAACGCTAGCACATTGATGTGAGATTGGTGAGATGACATTCCTCTCGTAATGCACCATAGCGGATTAAACCTTGTACTTCAGAAAATAAATTCCAGGAAACAGTATTAATTTTCAGAATAATAAAAATTTTTAAAGTGCTTATCAGAAATGTTTGTACATGAACTTACTGTTGTTTACAAAACGACCATTTGCAAGCTGAAATCTCATAAAGTAGTCTAGTGGGCAGCTCAGAGTGGCCGTACAACTGGCTCCAAAGTTGTATGTCACAGCCTTCAAAACTATCTGTTTTCAAACAACAAAAAAATAATCAAAATCATAAAAAAGTCATAAGTGAAAAATTATTTAGCTGCTTGTTATAATTGGAAACTATTGGCATATTTCTAAAACTCACATTCGGGTCTAAATAGCAGTGTCCCCCCGGGCAAAGGGAAGTGTCGTAGAGGTCTCGACGGCAATCGACGGCTGCATCAAGAACAGAGTTATCGCAAGGAGATTTTTAGAAGAAGTCGAGATCGAGAGAATCGCTTACCGCAGACCGATGGACACCCTGGCACCGAATCTCCGGGGACTGTCGACACATATGCACAATACTCGTGTATTATTGCAAGAAACAGAAGTGGTAATAACATCTGAATTCACCAATAAATTTAGTATCTTGTTATAAAACATAGAAAATATTAACAGCTATTAAACATTTCAAGGTAAGAACTAAGGTACGTCAGCTAAGTATTTGATTCTGATAAATTCTGTTACTGAGATCTATGTAAAAAGTTATTTCTTCCAATATTGGCCAACGGTCCTTTTTCAACCCAAAACTATTCTTACAATAGGTTCAGTTAATTTCGTCACGGGAAAGGCCTCAAACTTTGGGAAATTATACTTTATTAAGATAACATTGGAGGTGTAAACTAATAGAAGCAAATGACATATGTAAGTGAATAAGCATCATAGGTAAGCCAAAGGAATATGAGCGATAAGACAAGTGAATAAAGCGATATGCCTTAATATATTGAAACAATGTGAGTGTCCTGCAGCTAGCAATATTCGTAGTGAATTCTGTAGTTGCCACGCAAAGCACAAACTACTTTATCGGCCATTCACCTCAAACTTAGTTTATTGAACCCATTAACAACAATAACAATAAAAATGACAAACTACTGAAAGGTAGACGAGTGAGTGAACAAACAAATGAGAAAGGAAATGGGGAAGTGATACAGTGAACATTTCGTGGCTATGTATGCGGTACGATAGATTCATCGACCGCTAGATAGCGTTAAGCGCAGATATAGAGATGAGTCATGTTTTGCAGTTTTACAACTACAAAAGATATAACATAACTAATAAAAAAAACTACAAGAAATAAAATCTGAACAACTACCATCCATTCTCAATTGTACTTCCAGTCACGAGTAGTACAAGGTTCATCTCGACCTCGACGAAGAAGTGAAAGGTCCGCCTCGTTTTGAAGTGAATGACACCGAGGGGGTAGCCTTCTCCATCACTTTCAGCTCTTTCCGGAGGTCAGAATACTCTTTTTCCAGCGCATCGTCCTTCTCAGGAACGGGCATTCGGCCAAACGGCGCCTTACTCATAGATGCGATAGTCGGAGCCAGTGCTCTGAACCCCTTCACCTTCAAACGGTTGGGGAAGGGACCTCTTCCACTTTTGAATGGTTGGTGAAATTACTCCCTTCATTTTTGAACGGTTGGCGAAAGCACTCCCTTCACTTGAGCTGCACCTCATGGGCTAAACCTACTTCACCTGGGAAGAGTCCAGCTTCTCCCTATCGCACCTATGGCCTTACCGAAGCTTTATTGAGATAAGGAGAAGAAAAAGAAAAAGAAAAACATTAGGGTAACAACAGCAGAATACAACGTATATCCAGTGCGAGTTTGCACTACGCGAATAATACGGTGAAAATCCCAACACAACAGCAACACCTCCGCTTTCAAGTCATCTCGTATCGAATTCTTCATAGGTCTACCTGTAGTCGGCGGTGAGGTTTGGTGGTGTTGCTGTCGTTGAGACGAGTCGGCAGTCGTCGTTGCACCATTGTCCTTGCTTGTGGAGTCGAGTAGTGGTAGGTCGAACCAATCCAAGAAAAGGTTAGTCGCTGTTGTTTCGGTCCTGGATCGCAACTGGTTTACGTGTCGAGTCAATACTTCGTTTCCACTGCGAACAATGTAGGTTGTGTTTCCAACACTGCGTGTGATAAAACCGGGAGTCCACGTAGGTTTCTGTCTTCGATAATCCTTAGCAAAACTCACGTCGTTGATCTCAAAGCTGCGGCGTCGTGTTCCATTTCGACGATTAAATTGAGATTCCACTTGACATCTCGTGCACCGTTTGTAAGATCTCTAGAATATTGGATCAACATTGGATCGAGTTCCGTTCGCAGTTGTCGTCCCAGGGAAGCTTCGGCAGGTGAACCCTGGTCAGGTGCAGACGGGGAGGGAGTGGAGCGATATGCCATCAGAAACGCCTGTAGTGCGCCCACTGTTGGTTCCTCCCCCTTCAACTTGGCGAGTCCTTTGTTTGAAGGTGTTCACAAAGCGTTCTGCTCGTCCGTTGCTCTGTGGATGAAACGGCAGCGTACAAATGTGCAAGATTCTTCAGGAACGGCAGATGAAGTGGACTGAGACGACGTGAACTACGTTCCGTTGTCCATGACGAACGTCTCTGGATTTCCGAACTTGGTAAAGATGTACTTCATTGCTTGCATAGTAGCCGTTGAGCAGATCGATGACATCTGAACTATTTCCGGCAATTTGGAGTAGGCGTCCACGATGACCAGATGGTATCGTCCTTCCATCGGTCCAACGAAATCAGCATGAACTCGAGTCCACGGCGAGTGTGGTTTCGGCCATGATTGTGGTTCGGTTTTGACCGGATCCTTTGTCACGGATGCACATCTTGGAGAGGTCCTGACGAGTTTTTCGATGTCGGAATCCATCGTAAACCAATATACAAAGCTTCTTGCAAGCATTTTCATCCTTCTTTCGCCTGGATGAGCTCCTGTAGTGCTGGAAGAACACGATGTCGAACTGATTTTGGAATCACCGGGATTTTTAAGCGTTTGGAAAAAATTGATTTTTTATGATGGAAGAACATTAATGAATTATATATTTTCCATTTTATGAAGTATCCCCAAATTTATAATTGGCAACTAAACTTTATTGTAACTAACAATAACGTACGTGACGACGTTAATAACAACGATACTTCGTGTACCAAAGGCGAATACGACTTCGGACCAGTGGGACAAGCATAAGAGAGTGAGAGCAATGAAAAGAGACGAGAGTTTTTGTGCAGTAGCACAACTAAGTAATGATACAAAGAACGGACATGAAATTGGGCGCGTGGCCTGAGTACACACGAGAGAATAAGATATATCCAACAAATTGAAGATCTTGAAAACGTTGTGCGAGTTACAATTAGAGCACAATTTGAAGTTAAGAGGAAGTGTACGCACTGCGTTAAGAGCAATAGATATGATAAATATGATAACGAGAGTGGATAAGGATGCTCTTGCCTACTACTAGACTGAGTCGAAAGTTCTCAGAAAAATTGATTGAATATTCTTATTTATCTTACAATTTCTAAGCGGTAACTAAGAATCATTTGAAGTATGTCCCATTAGCATCGATGGTCTTCTCCCAACCTTTTATTAGATCGTAGATGCCCTCGCTCCAGAATGCTAGGGTCTGGTTCTTTAAGAACTGCTCGAGTACTTTTTTGATGTCCTCGCGCGTTTGAACGTTTGGACTTCACACCATCCAAATGACCTTGGAGGTAGGAAAAAAGTACTAATCCGAGGGAGCCGGATCTGGGGAAAACTAGACTTCGTCCTGCTGCCGACATATATTTTCATGAGTTCCCTTTAAATTCTTCAGTTGCTCAATGTAGACGTCTGTAGTCACTGTACATCCCTCGGCGGGCAGCTCCCAGTACTCGACGCCAAGTACCCTCCACCAGATGTAAAGCTTCATCTTAATAAATAGTCGCCCGAAGCGAACTTCGAGTGCCAGTTGTAGAATGTTTTCCTGCCCATTGTAAACTTTCTTCAAACGCCTGTCAATATCTGCGGGTTTTTGGCCAGATAGGTAAAGAGTATGGCGTTGGGGAGGTGGAGTGGCGACAGTTTGAAATTGCGCGGCTTGGGGGCAGGAAAGGAACTAGTTCGGTTTGTTTGTTATTCTGTACTTTGAAGAGGCTTTTATACCCTATCAAACGACAGTTTTATACCCTATCAAACGGCAACCACGCTTATACACCACAACAAGATGATGAAAGTGGTTATTCATCGCCCTTGGTGGCTTGTGACATGACGGATCTTGAGAGTCTCACTGCGAAGTTAAAAGCCGAAGATTTGATCGCGTTTGGATCCTCGGGCGCTCGGCTTTTCGCGGCGAGGCGCGTTTGCGTGATGCTCATCAATCGTTTCCGCGATACTCAAATGGGCGGTGATTCAGTTGCTTTTGGGCTAGCCACGTAAATTTGCCTCATACTTGAGCAATTAAACTTTTATCAAAGAAAACACAAGCACGGTATAATATACAAGCGAATAAAGCCAGGCACAGCACACGAACAGCAAAATGAGTAAATGAAAATAAGTGACATAAAACTAATTTTGCATACTGCGCAGGTAATCGTGGTCTTCGGACCTCGGGTGCCACACGGTCACAGGAGTGTTATCGCTAACACTTTATGTAGCACCTCAAACTTGGGTAATTAAACCGATGGTACAAAAATGCAAACAAGAAGGCAAATATACGACAAAGGCAATGATAAGTTAAAGCTGCGATAAACTATAAAACGAGCCTGCCCCCATAATACCGAGAATGTAACGAAATACACATTTGAAGAGAAAGAGTGTAGACGATTTATTGCTTGTACCTCAAACTTAGGTAATCAAACCGATAAGAAGCAACAAAAGATGACAGACACAAAAACCATGAGAGACATAAATGAAAGTTATCGCTAACACTTTATGTAGCACCTCAAACTTGGGTAATTAAACCGATGGTACAAAAATGCAAACAAGAAGGCAAATATACGACAAAGGAACACGATAAGGCAATGATAAGCTAAAGCTGCGATAAACTATAAAACGAGCGTGCCCCCATAATACCGAGAATGTAACGAAATACACATTTGAAGAGAAAGAGTGTAGACGATTTATTGCTTGTACCTCAAACTTAGGTAATCAAACCGATAAGAAGCAACAAAAGATGACAGACACAAAAACCAGAGAGACATAAATGAAAGTTATCGCTAACACTTTATGTAGCACCTCAAACTTGGGTAATTAAACCGATGGTACAAAAATGCAAACAAGAAGGCAAATATACGACAAAGGAACACGATAAGGCAATGATAAGCTAAAGCTGCGATAAACTATAAAACGAGCGTGCCCCCATAATACCGAGAATGTAACGAAATACACATTTGAAGAGAAAGAGTGTAGACGATTTATTGCTTGTACCTCAAACTTGGGTAATCAAACCGATAGGAAGCAACAAAAGATGACAGACACAAAAACCATAAGAGACATAAATGAAAACAAAGAATACTGGAAAACTGAGTTTATAATAAAGGCACCGGCTTATACAGCGGACAATGAAGTGTAAAGTGTTTCGAAAGAGCAACACAGTCTCGACTATCTCACAACAAACTCAGATGATCTTTCTGCAACGAGTTCAATTGATCATAGAGATCGTGATGTAACATGCGACATCACTGGGATACAAATCGATCTCTATAGAGGAGGACAATGTGGTGGCACTATGCTCGGTCGAGGCTTAAAAGCCTGTAGGGCGGGTGCGCAGCAGCGTTGTTGATAGATAAAAAGATACACTGCGCACGCGTCCTGTTTACATGCCGCTGCCGCGGCGAGAAATCGCGGCATTTCCTTACACTTCCCGCGGCACAAAAAAGAGCACAGAACATTGTAAAAAAAGGCACAATCGCTAACTGGGAAAGAAAACCTCAACAACGAATGACTATTCATTTTTCAAAAGGAATAATCGTCTTCTCAATAAATTGAGCTGCTGCACATTCTGTTGCAGACGTTCCAACGCCTGCAGTTCTTCCTGGGTTTCCTCACTTCTCTGCGGCAAAAAACACAGGGATGGATGATGGCCGAGCTCACCACAGTGTCGGCATCTTGTTTTCTTCTTGTCGCATCTCACCCCTCCCATACATCGCCTCCTGAGGCACAGCCTGCATCGCTCGGTTTCGCGTACGATGCGCCATCTCTGTCGAATATCCCGGTTGACCTCGCAAACATCGGAGTAGTGGACACCGACTGCTCCACAGAAGATGCACGGCATCGCCATTTCCTGTTCGCTGCGGATCTGGCCCGCCTCGAATTTGTGTGGAGGGCAAGTCCTTTCCCTTGCCAGTTCGCGAATCCTTTGCTCCAAGTCTCGTTTCTCGACGAAAACGCGCGATATCTCTTCATTGAGTAGTCTGATCTCCCTCGTGTTCGAGTGCACATGCGCCTCCTCATGATTCCTGCGGTTCCATGTCATTGTTCTCCTCAGTAGCGTCAACTTCCTCTAGTTTGTCCACTACGACAACGACGTCCTCAGGTCCTCAAGTTTTCCCATTCCCAGCGCTTGCCGCTGAAATTGGGAATAGGAATCAACGGCAGTTTGCTCACTGAAAGTGGTCCCATGGGGTAGATGCCAGGATTAAGAGAATTACTGTCCGTCATGTGTTCTGGTGTTTCCTGCTCCTCCAGTAACTCTTGAAGCACCCTCTTAAGAGCGGAGTGTCTTTCATTAAGTTGCACAAGGGTGTCGTGGATGTTGTCTACATACTCGTACATCTTTTTGTCTTCGTCGTCCGTATGCTCCTCTAAGTCGTCATAGGCTTTTGTGAACTTATCCAATGTCGTCTCCAACATGATTGTGTTCTCTTCGCAGGCAGTCAAACAGAGACGTATTTCTCGTACGCGGTCTCTGCGCGATGACTCAGTCTCACTTTCAGAAGCTTCGAGGAGTCCCTTGGTTTTGCTTAACCAATCAATCACGATGTTGCGGCGTCTCGTTGTCAGTGCCTTATACGCTGATGCAGTCGCCGACATGATTCACCCAGTCCAAGAAAATGTCTCAGAGGAAGATCTTCTAACGATAGTAACGACAGAAGTGAGAGATTGCACCAAACTAAGAGAGTCCCGTGCAAGTGCAGACAAAAAGTGCACCCTTAGCAGAGTCAGAGGTGAATATCGTGCAACGAATCAATCGATAAAGCGGTGGTAATAGTGGAAGAATAGAAGCTGTCGTAATAAAAATAGATCTTCGTACCTTCACAGACGTGGTCCAGGCCGTTAGTGGTCCGATGCACCAATAAATTGACGGTGGTACAGACAGACAGGTAGCACACACGTTTATTTGAGGCACCAGGTACAACGCAACCTATTTCAGGTCGTGCCTTTCGTGCCGCGAGTTAGCTTAATATCCCCCCTGCTCCGGAGAACGATGTTTAAATACAGACGCTCGGTGAGGAAGCACGAGCGCAATGCTCCTAGCTTACAGATCTCCGACGGTTGATAACAATGGTATGCAACAACATGCGAAGTCATCATGAGAAACTAGGAAATCGTGCTCATACTTTAAATATAGTGCTAAAAGAAAATAGTGAACGTGGAGTTCATTATAACGGATGTCTTCCTGCAACTCTTCCACGAATGCAGCATTGTCGTCTATAGCGCGTTGTTCTCGTCCCTCTTCGCTCTCCTGCTCACGCGCTTCCGACTCCTGCAGCTCCGCGCCGCGATGTGAGGTCTCATACTCGGTAAAATGGTAGGGGTTTGCTACCCCTGCACTGCAACTGGCAACCAAAACCGAACTTGAGCCACGCGGGCTTGTAATCTCAAACTTGGGTACCCTAAAATCCCATAGATAAGAGCGGTTTAATTTACCGGTGAAAAATGAATTGGAATGAAATTGAAATTGAATGCAGTCACCCCTCTAACTTGATGGATGGATAAATAAAAATCGGAGAAGAAGTTTAGAAGAAGCTCCGCCCCTCAACTCTAAACCCCGCCCACTTAATAAGCAATTCATATAGAAAAATAGCGATTTTAACGGAATTTCTGCCGGAATCTCTCTAGAAATGCCGGAATTTGATCTCTGGATAGAACTTGAAGAGCCCATTCGATCAGTAAAATTCCATAGATAAGAGCGGTTTAATTTACCGGTGAAAAATGAATTGGAATGAAATTGAAATTGAATGCAGTCACCCCTCTAACTTGATGGATGGATAAATAAAAATCGGAGAAGAAGTTTAGAAGAAGCTCCGCCCCTCAACTCTAAACCCCGCCCACTTAATAAGCAATTCATATAGAAAAATAGCGATTTTAACGGAATTTCTGCCGGAATCTCTCTAGAAATGCCGGAATTTGATCTCTGGATAGAACTTGAAGAGCCCATTCGATCAGTAAAATTCCATAGATAAGAGCGGTTTAATTTACCGGTGAAAAATGAATTGGAATGAAATTGAAGTTGAATGCAGTCACCCCTCTAACTTGATGGATAGATAAATAAAAATCGGAGAAGAAGTTTAGAAGAAGCTCCGCCCCTCAACTCTAAACCCCGCCCACTTAATAAACAATTCATATAGAAAAATAGCGATTTTAACGGAATTTCTGCCGGAATCTCTCTAGAAATGCCGGAATTTGATCTCTGGATAGAACTTGAAGAGCCCATTCGATCAGTAAAATTCCATAGATAAGAGCGGTTTAATTTGCCGGTAAAAAATGATTTTGAAAAAATATTTTTAAAATTTTATTTGTATATTAAACAACAAGGACTCCAACATAGCTAAACATAACACTAAACTTTTCCAATTTCTACTTCGTCATCATCGTTTATATTCATCATGGCAATATCGTTTTTGAGATTTTCCAAATCACACAATGCTTTTTCAAAGCTATGTTGAATAACATCAGATGAAATGGATTGGAAACTTTCGCTAACTAAAAATGCAGCTTCTTCGTAGCTCATCCTTCTCCTTATTCCACTTTTTGTGTAAGTTGCTTTAGCTTCATCTCTCATCCATTTTTCCCAGCCAGCTTTCAAGTGGTCTTTAAACGGTTTGTTGATGCCGACGTCTAAGGGTTGCAATATTTTAGTCAATCCTCCTGGTATTACGGCAAATTTGCTATATTGTTGACAAAATTGTTTCACTTCATCAGTTACGTGGCAACGAGCAGAATCAAATATCAGCAAAGAGCGATCAGGGTCGGAATTGTGATTTTCTCTTTTGTTCCATACTTCAACGATCCATTCTTTCATCAATTCCTGATTCATCCAACCTTTTTCATTTGTTTTCACAATGACATCTGGAGGAAATTGTCCTTTTGGCATTAACTTCTTCTTAAAAATTAGCATTGGTTTAAGTTTCTCTCCAGCAGCAGTCACTCCCAATACAACAGTAAAATTAGATTTCTCATGGCCGGTAGAATCAATTTTAATGTTCTCTCGTCCCTTCACATCAACTGTCCGTTCATAGATGATATCAAAGGGAACTGGTACTTCATCAATATTTCCCAAATTGAAAGGGGATACGTTTAAGGCCAGGGTCAAGCGTGTGTTGAGAATTTCTCAACAGGGGTCGTAAGAGGGGTGTCGGATCAGGGGGGAGGGGGTCGTAAGAGGGGGTCGGAAAGTTAAGAAAAAATTTAAGTAGGGGTTGGAAAATCAGAAAAAATGAAGAGAGCAAAGAAAAAAGGAAGACGGGGTTGTCGTTTTCAAACAAACACATATTAAGGTGTACAAAATGAAGTGTAATTTAGGTATGCGACATTCAGCAGAAAAACAGGAGTGAAAACTGCTTCTTTTCAGACGTAGTGCTGAAACTTGAAGGATGATGAGCAGTGAATGGCATGTTTATCGCATATCAGAAGATATTCACAACTGAAACGTATTCTAAGGCTTCTTTTCAGGTTCCGATATCTGCGACTAAAAAATGGAAGAGTTGTCTCAAAGAAGAAAAAACGTCAGTGATGCAAATTCAGTACTTGAGTTCTGTTTGATATAAAAATAAGTGATATAGAATAAATAAATTTTTTTAATATTCGAATAAACGATTGAAGAAGACTCGCGGTTGCAGTTGGGGAAGACTATAGTAGCATAAAAAGTTAGGATAAAAAGAGGGTACACAAACCAAAAAATGATTTCTAAAAATTTATTCTTCATAATTCTGGCAAAAAAACTACTGCGCTTTTTGAGCCAATCTTGAAGATGGACGATAAGCATTTTTTGCTGCTCTAACTGATGCTTGATGACGTCGGAGTCGCTTCGGTGGCACAAACCAAAACAATTGAAATCTTGAATAAATGTGATGCATAATAAATAAAGTGATAATGTTGTGATGTGATAAAATAAGAAACCAATTATTTTAAGTGCAATTAACTACCTGAAAGTTTTTGTTCTTTCAAAAATCGACTTTTTGTCAAACCTATCAAGTCTAAGCACTACAAAAATTCTACAAAAATACACTACAAAAATTACACTTCTACAAAACAAAATTACAAAATTACAGTCTACACAACAAAATTGTGTGTTACTAATTTATATGAAAGAAATGAAACTAACCAGAGGTGACTTCGTATTGAGTACCATAAAAGGCAATCTTCATAGCTTGCACAGTGCTTTGGCACTCTTCGTCACAGCTAATTCAATATCAGAAGCTAACAGAAGTGTAAGAGCACTAAGTAAAAATAGAAGCATAGCTGCAATGAAAAACAAGTACGCTGGCTCAAGTTGGTAAGTGTAGTGCAGACTTATTTATGCGTGATTACAGACTTCGATAAGGACATCTGTTAATTGGCCTTTACACATTCCATTGAAATAGGGAAATAATTTATTAAGGTTGGATGGCTCAACGAGATGCCGCGCTGTTTTCATTGAGACTGTCAGGGTTCAATCCCTGCCAACGTGTTTTTTTGCACTTGGCGTAAAAGAATTTAAAGAGCACATTTCTCATCCTACAGTGACAAACTTCTTACTTTCAGTCGAAAAAGCAATTTTGATGCTGCTACTGAGCGAAAAAAGACATCTACAGGCGTAATTAGGGTTAAAATTAGTACAAAGTGGGCTCCACAAGTTTCTGAATATCTACGCTCAAAGTGAATTTTATGCAATAACGCTGGCTGCGATCTGTAGAGAGAGATTTCTCCTATATTTCTACAAAGTATGGTGCCTCTAGCTTTCCTAGTCTTTTTGAAACCTAGTTGAGAAAAATCCCAATTTTTGCTCAAATTTTCGAGTTTTTCTCAACTAGCTTTTGAGAAAATCAGAACACTTACAGAAGCCAAAATTTGCAGTTAAGGGTTCTCCTTGATGCTCTATCCAAATATGGAGTCGAATTTTTTAACGGCGCTACCGTATCCTCGCAACGGGAAAAAGAGCGAAATCTCGGATTTTCGGCAACGCGCCAAAATCTGTGTGACTTCAAACAAATTTCCATAACTCAGCTCATTGTTTATAAAAACGAATTCGGTTTGGAGTATGTTGTAGAGGAAGATTTTTGCTATCACAGTTTGCTTTTACTTTTTTACAAGTAGTTTTCGTCTTTAAAAAAGCTAGTTGAGAATAAGTTGAGAAAAATGCCAAATTTCTCAACTTTCTCTCAACTAGGTTTCAAAAAAACCAGAGGGTCCCTGCAAAAGATTTTTCGACCATTTTGTAGCACAAATCTTCCTCCACACAACGCAGCCAGCACTATCTTTTTATGTCTCTTCATTAGTGAGTTATTCATGTTTATTTCAAGGTAACAAAATCCGACCTGTCCAGCAGTAATTTCCAATTAAGACCTGGTTTTAATCGCTAAAATAACCTCTATGTAACACTTGTATGTGGCAAACAGTGCTCTAAACACAATTTCAAGAAATTGCCGGTGAAATTTTCTCCTCAGTGATTTTTTTCGGTTTTGCAAAAATCTGGATTCAGGCGGGGATCGAACTCTCATCCGTTCATTTCCGTTGTCGATGAGTAAAATTGTCTGGTGATAGTCGGAAATAGTGTGAAAATTATTTTAAAAGGTGTTCTCCTTCTTTTCCAGCTGTTTTTTCGTTTTGCAAAAATAATGGTTCCGGCGGGGATCGAACTTTTGTTTATTGCTTAAAACTTTTATTTTTCCTGATCTTCTTCCATCTGACACACGTCACGCGGCATCTTGAACATATAATTAACATGAACATATAATTTCTAGTTATTATTTATTCCATTAATATCGCTGCATTACAATATGTATTTTGTTTTACTTGTAGCAATACTATTTTTTAAAATAATTTATTATTTGTTTATTACATCGTATTATTTTAATTTATTTATTAGGCGTTTATTTGTTTTTTTGAATTTTTTTATTATACCCAAATTTTGATTACTGTGTGGGCAGCTATACTGGTAGGAACGAGATAAGGGGGTCGTTTTTGGGAGGGTCTGCGAAGGGGGGTCGTTTTTAGGAGGGATTTTTCCCAACTATACGCTTGACCCTGTTTAAGGCTTCAGCTGCAACGAACTTTCGAAAATCCGAGCATTTTTGTAGATGGTCAGACGGTAATGGTTGACCGACACTTGTTCTTCTTCGTACAGAGAGCTTTTTCGCGTCATAAACAGGATGCACCAATGCGCAGATGCTTTAAAATTTTGGTGACCATGCTCTTCTGCTAATTCCTTTGCTTTGGTCCTTATTTCTTTCACCGTGACAGCTCTATTTTCTTCTCGTTTTTTGACAACCCAGTTGTAGATGGCATCTTCAACTTCTTCAACGCTTGGTTTTTTGTATCGTCGGGCTCTCTTCGTTGCTGGCATCTCTTGAAGATTTTGTCGATCAACAACCCACTTTCTTATCATTGCTTCAGTGACTTCAAAATGACTAGCCGCTGCCAATGTTCCATGCAAATCACGATAATTGACGGCGTCTAGCTTGAAAGCTGCTGTATACGATTTACGACGTTTCATAGCAGGTGATACAGGATAGAAATAGTATAGAAAACAGTAAGAATAAAGGTAGAGTTGTAGGCTATTATTGCGATAATCATGATAATCACACAACGCCAAAAAAAAAACGTATACAAACGTCAATTTTCATTTTCTAGCACAAACCGCTCTTATCTATGGACCGCTCTTATCTATGGGATTTTAGGGTAATTAAACCTTTATTTAAAACTTCAGGAATCAGCAATGGGAGCAACATCCAAAATAACAAACATTTGCAGTAAATAATATATTTTTATCAATCGCAAAAGTATGAATTTCATTCGCAACTAAAAATAATAATAGTGAAAATAAAACGATCGCAAAATTTCATAGCAAAATAACATTGTAAGGTAAAACATAATAAATGAAATTATAACGATAAGAAAGAATATTAAATGATTGTTCACAAAATGAATACAATAAGAAAACGATCGCAAAAGAAAACAGAAATAAAATCTTCGCAGCGTCGTAATTCGCATTCGCGCATTTGTCGTTCCCTTTTATACTGTGCTGGGCGAGGTTCCTAAAACATCTGCGTTGATATTTCTCTGAGATATGCTTTATCTCTTCAGTAATGGCAGGATGTTTTGGGAACGTGGGCAAAACATTTGAATCGCATTCTTCCGCGATACTCGGTCTGCGTTGCGCTATGTTGCTGTCGTGACCCTCGTAGTATTGGGTTGGGGAATAAGTTCGTAGCGTTCTTATCAAGGACACTCATTTAGTCAAAAATCATTAATATTGACAATAAATTAGTCGATTATGTATTCGCCGTTGTTGTTTACGACCTTGACCTCCTCCCACTTCTCGACCAATTTGTCGATGCCGTTCCGCCAAAAATTGCCCGGTCTGGTATCGAAGAAGTCGTTGTGCCAGTTTTTAATGTCCTCTTCATTGTCGAAGGTAATGGTTCGGGAGCGGGAAAGATTGTAATCCGTCGGTGCAAGGTCCGGAGAATACGGCGGATGCTGAAGGACCTCCCATTCGAGCTCTTCGAGTGCGGCTTTCACGACTTGTGCAACATGAGGCTTGGCGTTGTCGTGAAGGAGCATGGTTTGGCCTTGTTGGTGGTCTTTTCAGTCGCATAGCCTCTTTCACGCGATGTAGTTGGGCTATGTAGAGCTCCTTAGTGACCGTGTCATTCCTTTCGAGCATTTCCCAGTACACCATGCCTTCCCAATCCCACCAAACACAGATCATGGTCTTCTTTTGGTGGAGGTCAGGCTTGACTCTCCGCTTCGGAATATCTCCTGGAGCGACCTATTCCTTTCTTTGCTTCATATCTATGTATACGCGCCATTTCTCATCTCCAGTGACGATTCGGTACAAAAAGCGTTGTTTATGACCGTATGTTCCTCGATGGCGGGCGAGATGTTGAGAAGCAACTTGAAGGCGATTTTCTTTGTTGTTTTCGTTAAGCTCGAGGCACCCAGGCTCCCAATTTTTCGGCAAATCCCATTAAATGAAGATGATTCAGAATCATTTTATGTTCACAGTTCATTTTTTTAGGTAAATTCACGACTTGTTTGGCGACCGTTCTCCTTCGAAAATGCGGTTAAGCGCTCTTCGTCAAATTCAGATCTTCCGCAACGAGGCATGTCGTCGACGTTAAAATCGCCATTTTTGAACTTTGCAGACCATTTCCGTGCTGTAGACTCGCCTATGACACCTTCTCCGTATACGTTGCAACACCGTCTCCGTATACGTTGCAAACGTCCCGGGTTGAAGTGATTCTGGGAGATATGAGACGCCTAACTTGAATGCCACGCGGAACTTGGCTCAACAGTGTCTTGACCTGCAGGTCGATAGAACGAATAACTAGCTGTAGGGTAATAGCTAACAGACGACACTTGAGAGCTGATCCTTGGTCGAACTTGCTACCAGTCTCCGGTGAGGGCAGACCGAAATAGTAGCACTGGAATAAGTAAAAATAGAAGGTGCTGTTGGGTAAGGAAGAGAACTAACTTGAGGGGAAAGCTTCCTTACTTAGAGACAGTATGGGACGCGTGTAGATGCCCCGATACGAAGCGTCCTCTTTAAATTTGCCTCATTGCTTTATAGCGGTGGAGATCTGATAAGCCGCGCAACCGCAACATTCTGTGCATGACATGGAGCACTTGCTGACCATCGATTGCATACAAGATACAAGAGAAGTCAATACTTGAGCGATGTAAATAATTAACAATGGTACAAACTAACAATACATGAAAAAATACAACAAACTACTTAGTGGTCGATCATGTCAACACTCCCCCTCCACTTGCTTATTTCCGCCCAGACCTCCTCATCTTGAGCTCTTCCCGTGCTTCAAGGATCCACGATCTTGCTTCGGACTTGGCGTTGGGCACGTTGCACAAGGCGCGGTGATGTACGCCATCTCGCGGGATGAGCTCTACGAAGACCGTTCCTTCTAGCTGCCTGCAGTACCAGCAATGCCTTTTTGCGAACTTGCATTGTCGGTTCACCGGACAGTCCTCCAGACAGTAGTTGTACCAGCCTTTTATACTGATGATCTCGAGCCTTTGATCTCCACTGATCACTTGTGCACACGAGTCCGAATAGTGCTGGCCTTCGGCTTCACAGAAGGCGCATATAATGTCACCCTGCACTTCGCGTGACAAGTCGCCCAATTTCCGAAATGGGAACACTTGAAGATAACGCTCCATCTCCGTGAGTTCGCGCTCCAACTCTTCCGTACTTGTTGTACTCCAGCGGGAGACGGAATAACGTTCCACTCGTGGCGATTTGGGTGGTGGTTCGACCTCTTCGTCACTTGTCACGGGGGATACAGGTATCAACTTGAGCTTCTGACTAGGTTTCTTCGTCCGTTTCGCGCCGTTGTCTTCTCTTACTTTGTCCAGCATCCTTTCCCAATAATCAACGTCGTGGATGCCTTAATCTTCGATTTCCTGCACCTGAAGATCGTCGACTCCCTGCATTTGATGATCGTCGACTAATATCCGACTGCTCCTCCCTGATTCGGGACCGGTTACCACTTGCTCGTCGTTTACCCGTTCTTCTGACACACTTGGATTTTCTGCGCTTGTTAGCTCAAGCTCGATGATCGTTGCTTCGAGTTGTTCGATCGTGCTCTCCTTTTCTTGCAACTTGTCCTGCAGTTCCAAGACTTATGTGGTTAACCTTTCCTCGACGGTGTTCCGTTCCTCCTTCAATTGATCCAGCAGAACTCGATCATGGGATCCACCTTGTCCCTCGTAGAATTTAGTCTCGCACTTGCTTAGGTAATCCTGCATATTTGGGATACTTGTCTTGACGAAGTTCAGTTGACTTTTGACGAGGCTTAAGACACTTGATGCGCGGACATCATGTTCGTGGTGAGCTCGTTCTCGCAACCATTCTTCTCTTTTATGTGCCGGAATCTTGCCAGCTTCCACTTGCATCTCATAGATTCTACCTATGAGATGTCTAGCAGAATGTACCATGTCTCTAAACGTGAGATCCTTTCCTTCGTGACCATCGCTGTTCTGAGGCATCTGTTCAGAAGGAGAATTGGTCCTCCTGGTCCCGCCTGCAGAAAATGAGCGTCTCCTATCATGTGAGTCCATTGAATGCGATTTGTGACGGCCACTTTGACTTGTCGATCATTGGCGTCGAGACTGGAAAACGTGGGTTAGAGGACGTGCATCTGGAACGAAATTGAAACTTGAAAGGAGGGTTATGTGCTTGCACTCAAATACTGATAAACTTGAGGAAAAAAAAACTTGCAGTATGGACTAGTGAAAGGATAATTACTGTTAGCTAGAAAGGAAAGAGTAAGTATTGAAAATGTGCATTTTACTATGGCTTTCAGAGTTGTATTTCGTGAATAATACGTATGTACTTGTATGTACCCCTATCGAAGAATCTGTTTCCCTCGTCCTCCTCCTATTCATCCTGGAACTGATCCTCTGAAATCCTCTCGCCAATCGTTCGGAGTGCTCCGGAGTAGTTTTCAAGATAACTCACGTTCTTTACGGCTTAAGACTTCTATCTCTTTTTGAAACAGGCTACTTACTTTTTCACATGTCATGGCGCTTGGACTCTAGTGTACGTGACGTTTTGCCATTGCAGAATGCTTCTCCATATCTTCGATCTCTTCCTTTAATGGTATTCGCTAATTATTCATCTGCTTCAGCAACACTTCTCCTCGAACACCGTACTCATGTTCTTCACTGAGGCAATCCGTCTGATCAAACCGCGAAAAATGGAAGCTTCTTCTTGTCCGAACTTGTTGCTCAAACAGTAGATCCGTCAAAAAGTGTAGTTTCCAGGACGCCCATGAGCGTCTTGGTCGTTGGTGCCCGAGCGTCGTTGCTGGTGACCACGATAGATCGCGCTCCGCGATATAGATAGTGGATTGAGCAAATGCTCTGAAATCTGAGAAAAGTGCACAAGGCTTTATTGCTGCTGTACTGCACGCTTTCCTTCCGCTCCTGCAATGGTCAATGGAATGTGACAATAAGTTTGTGATGCTTCGTGTAGTGTATATAAGAAATCAATTACAAACTATTTATTGACTCAAGAACCATAAGTGACCAAGAGTGCTAAGTATTCAGTGTTCGTGCCACGCGGACAGGGTCATAGGATAGGGTTATGGATGGAATTATTATATTATATATCGGGCAAATGACCTCCACGGTTTTGCCGGCACATACGCACTTCTTCTTCGAAGTTTTCCATGGAAAGGAATCCAATGATGTTAAATCACATTATCTAGGGGCCAATTCTGATCATCGAAACGAGAGCACACGAGCAGGTAATCGCCGCTGCAGTAATTTGATCGTTTCACGGGTTGTATGACATATCGCACCATACTGTTGAAACCACATGTCCTCCACATCAATTTCATCTAATTTAGGCATTAAGAACTCGTCGCGATCGTGTCGCGATGTCGAGCAAAAGTAGCAGAAACTGCTTTAGCAGCCCGCCGTTTTCAAAAAGGTATGATCCAATGACGCCTTCAGCACATGTAGTAAACCATCCACAACCCTATCCTATGTACTTTATGTTTCAATTTAAAAAAAAAATGAGAAAACTGTTTTCTATTTAATTCATGTCGTAATTGGGTAAATTTTGGTACATCCTATATAAACGAATATTCATATAAATAAATAAGTGTATAGGCACCAGAACAATGAATAAAACTATAGGTAAGGCGAAAGTATTAAGGCGAGAATCAAGAGGGTAAGGCAATATGCTACAACATATTGAAATACTGTGATGAATAATAAGGAAACACCGTCAATTTACTAATACCATACAACAACTATATAATGGATTTCTCAAGTTACTCTAAACTAATGTAAAATTCCAGTACAACACCAATGCTCATTTAAAGGAATAGTGAACTGAGAAAACGCTCTTCAAGTGAAGAAAAGTGCTTTTGCAGACTGATTATATTCCACTACTCCCTTGTCCAACTAAACTCCGATCTCCGCACGAGTTCAACTATTACAGACTGCATTCGAATGCTCTTTGTCTAAACTCGCCATCTCGACAAGGATGCAACTAAATTCTGCTCCCTATTTTGATACTCTATGGACACGGTATGGGACAGCCAGAAAACAGCAAAATGGTGTGAGACGGAATCCATGGTGTTGAATAGGTGTGAGACGGTGGAGGACAACGAAGTCAGAACTGATACGAAGTCACCACAAAGTGATGAAATGGGACTGAAACGCGTCTGCGACAACAGAATTTACAACTAAAAACGTATGTTCGAACTCGTGGTCATCTCGCCAAAAACCACCAGAGTATCCACCTCTTCGGTTGTTTGAAATATGGAACGATCACTAGCATGTCGGATGGATATTGGATCCGAATAGTAGAATAATAGACCTCAGTAACCTTGCACACAATAACGAAATGAGTGACATAGACCCCCCGATAATACACGCGCCGCGTGACTTTCGACGAGATCGCGTTGCGTACCACCAACGATTCGTCACCGCTGCCGTGTTTTCAAACCAAATGGTCTTGCAGGAAGTCGTATTGATAGATTATAGAAAGCGACTGTGGCGCAAGTGGATGGCGTGGAATACAATGTCGTGTGTGCAACTACACAAATTGCGCACGGACTTACGACATGATAAAATAATATTTTCTGATTTTGATTCCTATCTCTTTCATATCTTCCTCTGCTTGTCAGGTGAGTATTAGTTCTCTACATTTCTCCCGCTCGTTTGTTAATTCCATTGTTTTTCTTCTTCTTTACTTTTCTTTCACATCTCCCGCTGTACCTTGTGCCATCCTTTGTTCTCGCATGTATATGATCGTGCGAACCATTGGATGTTCTGGAGGGAAGCTTGATGTATGCTGTGACGTTTCTGTCTGATACCTCCTTTAGGCATTGCCGGCCTAATGAAACCTAATTGTACTAAGAAGAATTACTAGCACGATACTCTTCTTAATATTGTGCGTGAGCCAATAGGTGTGTCCACGCGAACGTTTGCTGACCCCTCCATAACAATTGCGTACGTGCTTCAGTCATTTTGACCCTACCATAGTGTTTGCAGCATTAGAGCCCTATATCTTTGCATCAAATAATATCACCATGAAAACTGTTACTGTTGTTATACATAACCTCCCCCGAGACCGAGTCTGCTGCACGAAAATTGTGACAGCCTAGATTGTTGCTGAGATAGGACGGAAAGAGAGTTGCTCTCAGTAGGAGCTAATCATTTAGTGCTCATTATTTTACTATAAACTACTGAGGAGGGGAAGGAAAAGATTAGAAATGTAGGTATTTCAAAATATTAAGTAGGAAAAATAAGAACAAAGATACAGATGAGGTGACATCAACAAAACCTGTTTAACGAAATCGGTTATAATCTTGAGATCACTGTCACCGCTGTTTATGACAAACCGCCAATCAGGATTTAGCGTTTTCTGTAGTCGCACTAGGTTGGCACAGTCACGAACCCTATAGAACGTAAAAGGTCAGAGATGGAAAATACCAGACAGTACACAAAGGGCTGGATCCAAAAAAACATCAACGCTTATCAAATTGAAACCTTCCATGTGCTCCGAAGAAATTCAGTAAGGGTGGAATATTCCCGTTGAGAGCAAGGTAAAATACCATTGTACCGAAATGACGAGTGGAGTGTAAAACATCGCGCGAGCAATGGCAAGGTTTTACGGAAACCGCGAAATGACTACAAGAGGGAACATACGCCTTTCAGTAAGCGATAAGGGTGGGGAATTCGAAGTCATGTCACAGGCTCTTGATCGGGAAATAACAAATCTTCACTTGCAAGATGAAACGATCTATCGCCGCGTAACAGATAAAGAATTCCTTGTGCAGTGCAAACGCTTGAATCATGTATGGATGTCTATGGAAAAATCTGCTGGTCTTGACGAACGATTTGTAAGCCGCCTAAAGCTTGACAAACCGACCTGCCCTGTCACATGGAAGGTTTCAATTTGATAAGCGTTGATGTTTTTTTGGATCCAGCCCTTTGTGTACTGTCTGGTATTTTCCATCTCTGACCTTTTACGTTCTATAGGGTTCGTGACTGTGCCAACCTAGTGCGACTACAGAAAACGCTAAATCCTGATTGACGGTTTGTCATAAACAGCGGTGACAGTGATCTCAAGATTATAACCGATTTCGTTAAACAGGTTTTGTTGATGTCACCTCATCTGTATCTTTGTTCTTATTTTTCCTACTTAATATTTTGAAATACCTACATTTCTAATCTTTTCCTTCCCCTCCTCAGTAGTTTATAATAAAATAATGAGCACTAAATGATTAGCTCCTACTGAGAGCAACTCTCTTTCCGTCCTATCTCAGCAACAATCTAGGCTGTCACAATTTTCGTGCAGCAGACTCGGTCTCGGGGGAGATTATGTATAACAACAGTAACAGTTTTCATGGTGATATTATTTGATGCAAAGATATAGGGCTCTAATGCTGCAAACACTATGGTAGGGTCAAAATGACTGAAGCACGTACGCAATTGTTATGGAGGGGTCAGCAAACGTTCGCGTGGACACACCTATTGGCTCACGCACAATATTAAGAAGAGTATCGTGCTAGTAATTCTTCTTAGTACAATTAGGTTTCATTAGGCCGGCAATGCCCTAAAGGAGGTATCAGACAGAAACGTCACAGCATACATCAAGCTTCCCTCCAGAACATCCAATGGTTCGCACGATCATATACATGCGAGAACAAAGGATGGCACAAGGTACAGCGGGAGATGTGAAAAGAAAAGTAAAGAAGAAGAAAAACAATGGAATTAACAAACGAGCGGGAGAAATGTAGAGAACTAATACTCACCTGACAAGCAGAGGAAGATATGAAAGAGATAGGAATCAAAATCAGAAAATATTATTTTATCATGTCGTAAGTCCGTGCGCAATTTGTGTAGTTGCACACACGACATTGTATTCCACGCTATCCACTTGCGCCACAGTCGCTTTCTATACGCTTGTAGTCGTATTGGTGAGATTGTGCACTCTAAAACATCTAGACATTAGTGAAGTGCCCTTTAATTGAAATATTTTGGAAGAATGAATAATTGGAACGTGACATCTCTCTGAGGTGACAGTTTGGATGTGTATGAAGAGTCCGGAAAAGGTATGTGTGTTAGTAGAGAAGATAGTGTCTCTGTCTATTCTTTGGAATGCACAGGTTCAGCGATGATTCGCTCTGAGTCCAAGAGTAACCAATTTCCAGCAGTTCCGTTCCATTATCAAACAAATGGCACCGATTCCTTAGTGTTGATGAATTCTTACCACACCGGAAAAAGATTCATACTTCCTTCCTATAACAAGTATTGAATGCTAATGATGCTAGAGTGCTTTTTGGCTAATCCTACCAGCAAGAGCTCCTAAGTTCCAAGGGACTTTCGACTGTACCGTTCTACCATGCGGAAGCGGTTTCCTAAGATATACTCTGTTTATTTCAAATTTCGTCTGCCTCGTGATTCCCTGGGGACTTTATCGATTAGAGTGGAACAGTTGTTTCTTTTCGATCCTATACTATCTCTCTTATCGTTTTTGAGGTTGGGACATGAGTTCTGTTTGTTGCATCTCTTTTGTACTTTTTTTTTCTTTTTATGTTCTTCTTTGGTTTTGGTTCGGACATCATTTTCATGGGCAAATGACCTATTCGTGTCGTGTATTGCCAGTTGTTTCTGATATCAATGTTTAAGCTGTTTGTCCTTATATTTTTTTCAAGTAAATCATTATACGTACATCTACTTTAGAATCTTCATGTGCATTCTTTGTGCTAGTCATTCATAAATTATTCAAGAACTTCTTCCATTTACAACATGGAGAAAGGAGGAGTTGTTCCCATGCGATTGTTTGCTAACTGGGAGATGGACCGAGCCAGTTCAAGCGTTGTCCAAAGGTATGTTTATTTTGAATGTTCGTGCTAATTTCTTAGTTTTGTTTGGTCTTTGTCTGTTCACCTTGATCTTGTTCTTCTTCAGGGTGTGTTTCCTGAGTATGAACCGTGTAATTCTGCATTCTCTACCATCACAAATTCAGTCAATTGTCATTACTGCTAAACTGGAGGTAAAAACATGAAGTATATTGTTCCTTTTTTTTTTTTTTTTTTTTGGGGGGCCGCGCGGCGTCGGGGGCACCCCACGCCCCCCCCCTCTTTCACACATACTGCTCTACACGAATCTGCATCGCGGCCGTTCTGACAAACATATTTAATAGCAAATAAGCGCCTACTTTGTCTCATCTTTGCTTCGAGAACCTTTCTTGTATTTTCAGGGTAGTAAAAGGAGTTTGCGAAGCAACGACATAGGAATCACACCATATCATGGCCGTGTTGACCTAGATCTTGATATTTCCTTCACAATACAAGTACCATCTTTATTTTCGATTATCTTCTTTTTTCACTTCTGCGAAATGCTTTTTAGTATCCCCATTTTGTCAAACGGAAAGGAAACACGTTGCAAATCCTTATTCAGAGAAGAAGGAAATACAAAAACAGGCCGTTCCCGTCATCATTCAAGGTTTGTGTTCTCGTTTTTGGTCATGGATGGATTTTCTTTCGGTGATGAGTATCCTTCAGACAATAGCCGTAGGGATGGTAAATTTAACTCAGCTGCTTCAAAATGGAGGTCTTCGTGAGATACCGCTGTGGTCGTCAGAAACAGATGATAAACAGTCTTCAGAAGGTTCGTACCTAGTTAAAGTCAACGTATGAATTCATATAGATTTGCGTTGAAATTTGCTGAGATTGTACTGTAAATTATTCCTCGAATTCTGTTTGAAAAAGTATCAGCGGAACGTAGAAGACCCGCAGAACCCCTTTGACTGAAGGTGACAGGAATTTGGGATTGTTTGGTGTGAAAACTTCACTTTGTGATTTACCTTCGTCTATTGTTGCGTTCTAACACATCGGTGTGAATTCAAAGCTATGTTGGCTTGCTTAACTTCACGTAATATACTGTCATTAGTGCACTTCATTCGGAGACGCTCACATCGTACAAGTGCTTCCGTGCTTTTCTAGTCTGGTCGTGCCGTCGTCACAGAAAGTTCGCACTACAACGCGACGCTTGCTGTAGCCCTAATAATGAAATGAAATTCCTCATGTTAGTGGAAAAGAGATACACAATCAAGCTGTGAGAACATTTGCTAAATGTAGCGCCCACTATAAATTCACGCAGTGGGAATGTTAAGGATTAGATATTTTATGTGCTATGCGAATAAAAAGTGGTGTCATGACAAAAAATTACGTTCTGGGTAGGCAAGGTTAAAATGTACCCGTCATATTAGTTCAGTTCGGGAGTTTATCACGGTACTACAACTCATTGTAGGGGGTCCTTTCATAAACATTATACTCAAACGATTCTGAATTGAAGTCGAACGCGTTTACATATCTCGGTTAATTAACGTCAACACTTATTGCCTTGTCCTTTAAACGTGTCTTTGATTTTACCTAGGCGGCTTTTCAAATATCATGCCTACTTTCCTTGGAGCACTCAGATCTTTCTAACACTTCCAAATATAACTCCAAATCGTATTTTCAGTACAAAGCATTGGTCGCTTACATCTAGTTACATGCCAATCTCAACCGCTTGAAATTGATTTGGAACGGGACAGGGTTGGCAAGAAACAGAGTGGCATTGAAGGTGATCTTAGTGAGGTATGGATATTTTTTCCTTCACGTACATATACAGTCGTATATATAATACGTTATCCTGTTCAGGACGACTCTGACAGTGACTACGAAGATGTACCTGGAGATAGTGACATCAACGAGCCAACAAGTGCTAGAAGCACGGCGAGGTAGTGTAACAGCTTAATTAATACAGATCACGTTTACTTAGTACCTCATAAACACTGTTCTTTCTCTTATTAATATTACCAAGTCAAGTGTTCATTTCGAAAGCGGTCAAATCCATATGCTTACACGGGGAATAAGATCTTACATAGTCCTCTTTGTAGTACAGTTAGTGTTGTAATCCCGAGCAAGAGCCACTTCGGGATTCACTGCAGTGGAATTGATAGATCTAAGAAGAATTTTTTTGTTCATTTATTTACACTTTACTTTACTTAAACTTATTTTCCTCTATTTATTATACTTGTATTCGGCGTGATGAACCAGCGTTACAGTTATAGTTTGTTACGGGTGTGTTGAGTGGAGCACGTTCAACAGAACACGCTCTCCTACTGCTTTATTGTACAGATTTCACCACGCTATCTGGTACAAGATACGTATAGGCACTTAGGTTTATATGTCATTGATCAGCACTTCACAATGAATCATACTTGGAAACATCAAAGATTAAAGTCTAAAGCCTTCTCTCTGCATTTAATTTTGTTTTTATTTGGTTTTATTCTTCTGTTTTCTGAGATAGATTTAGTGAATTAATTGAAGTTCAACTACCAGTGTTTTATTCGCTTTCTCGTTAGGACCTCTTTTGCATTTGCAGGTTCGTTTCGCGTCATTGATGTGCCAGATTTTTTTTTGATCTTTTTATATTTTGTTTTTTTTTTCTTAAGTATTGTGCTACTTCTACGAGACTTAGTTAACTCTAGCAAATTTGAAACGATTTTAGGAAACTTCTTATGCCGGTTTTCTTCTGAAAACCCTTACTTCTACACAAAAAAGTACTCTTTCATTTCAGAAAAATTTGGTTCAAAGAGAGACTTTTGTTTATAACAACGATGCGAATGAGGTGGATATCCCTTAATCTGTTTCATAAAACCCTTTTGTTGTTTCGTGCATCCGTGAATTTTTGACTGCCGTCGCCTTCCATTCTTAAAAAAGTGCTTACAATAGCGATTCACTCATTTTGTATGCACGTCACCGCACGACCGTTAGTAAATAAGGTAGCGTTACAACAGCTAATTTCTTACCTACTATAACGAAGACTATGCGCATCATCTTTATCTCCATCGACGAGAGGTTTTTTTTTTCGAAATGCTATAATTTCTTTAATTTCATTTCTTACATTTGCAAAGAAGTCATTCCTGTGATTGCAACTTCCGTAATAACCAGAAAGTAATATGAATTTTCTAGGGGACAAACTGTCCGGATGAATCACAAGGCTTCCCACGCGACTCGAAAGAATAATATAAGGCAGCGATTTGTCACATTGTTGAAGAGGTTCAGAGTCCCAGAGGAGGAGGTCAGAGTTGTTTTATTTATTACTGAGAAGAAATTGTTGCGTGAAGAATGAGTTTTGTTTTATCTGGAAAATGTATGACATTTTCTGTACACTCTGCTTGAACTCAGGGAATTCCTTCGAGATCTACTTCTGCTGCATTGGTTCCGACAGATAGAGAGTTGCAAGACCTTTTTGAAGAACTCGAAAATATGAGCGATAGCGGTAAGGTTTTACTTCGACCCTTCCTTTTTTTTTATAACCTACCGTTAATTCATTATTGTTTTTTGGAAGTATGTGGTTGATCTGTACCGGATCTCTTCTACCGTTCTAAATATACATTGATTTCTTCAGTGTCAGACTTTGCTGTTAAAAATGCTTTGAATAAGATATACTAGGGATGTGCCAGTCTGTCCAGTAAGTGATCAGTGAACAAAAACACTTTTATTACTTCCAAGTAGCTGAGTGAATGCTTTTGCTTCTCTCACGATGCGTAGAATTTCGTTTATGTTAAGTGACAACACCGTTAAGTCGAGGTCGATCAACTGTTTCAGGACCTGAAATGGCGGTGGACGAAATTTCTATCGATAGTAATCCAAGGCCTGGGCTTCGCCCTTTTTTTACACGATCAAAAGAAGTTCTCCCTGCCATTTATGATCGCGTAAGTGATTTTTTATTGACATTATTTAGTTGGTAGAACGTCTAGCTTCTTATTTAACATTCTCTGGGAGATTAAATGCTCCACTTCTCTCATTGAAACCTCCGTTGACTAATTCTTGAACACCTGCAAAGTGACATCAACATGAAGATTGATAGGACTCATAAAGAATCTATCTGAAAATTGAATGTCTTTCCATGAAAGGTTTTTTTTTTTAGTGTTTTAAACCTATTGTTTGCTTTTAAGATACTCTTTTTATTTATTTATTCTTTGTACTGGAGGTAAATCTACTATTCTTAACATAACAGTCACTTTTAAATGAAGAATTAATCTTCAGTCTGGATATTTACCCAGATCGTTTCCACTTTCCATTTTAAAAGTGACTGTTATGTTCTTGGTGTATAGAAATATGATGAAGAAAGCACTAGTGAAACACCTTAGACATTACTGTGTTATTCGAGTTGTTTTTCTTGGAGTCGGACAACATAGACAAATAATATCCTTTTGGAGCAAACTAGAGTGAAGATTGTCGATGACGAAAAGTTCACAACCCCACTTTAAAAAGCCGCAAATCCTTGATCATTGTCATGCATGGTTGTGAAAGATAAACGATTAATCAGTTTCCCTCTTTAGTAGTGAAACAGAATGCGTTTGAACATGCCAATAATTAAAACTAGCCTTTTATCGTTGCAGTGGCCCACATCTACTAGTTTAAAGATCCAGTTCCATACTCAACTCGCCGTAACGTCATTTAAGTGCAAACCGCACTGAACACACTTTCGTTTTCCCAGAGCTTCTGTGAAAAATCCTGCTAAATGTAAAACTCTTTTTATTTATTCCTTTTATTCCTTTGAATCCTTTGTTGTTACGATACTGCCCGGTATAAGACATTCTCAATGCATTAGCTCTGAATATCTTTAGAATAACCGACAACGTTTTTTGAAGGATGCAGAAAATGGGTCCGATAGCGAGGGTGAGGCAGAAGACCTGGACTGGTCATCTGAAACGGAAAAAGAACGTGACAAAAGCGATATGAAAGGATCCCAATGTCAGGACACAAAAAAGGAAATGATGGGATTCGCTTCAAAAGCTTCAGGCGATCAGCAGTGCACGAGTAGCGTAACATCACCTTTAGTAAGTCAATAATGTTCCATCTTCGAGTTAACTTTAGAGCAAGTATCGGCTCTTTTTAGATCACCTCGAAATCACAACATAGAGTAGGTTCAACAAGTAGTGCACCACTAATTCAATGCTCATCGCTTGGTGGGATTTCTCATTCGATAACAACCGGTTCAATCTCTAAAAAGTTGGAAAAGGATAAAGTAGGAATAACACCGAGTGAGAAAAACATTGGAGTCTCCGAGCAGGTAGTTACCTAGTTCTTTTTCATACCCTGTATCCGCCAATGTTTTTATTTGGTTTCATTTCCATTTTCTTGCTGCTACTGCTTACCTTTGACATTTTTAAAGCTGATAATTGCAAACTAAAATCACAATTACATTTCTATTTTTATAACATTTATCTTGAAATTGTCATAGATCTATGGTCCACGATTTTGAAGGAATTTCATAGACTAGGCTGCTCGCAGAGTTCAGAGCCGCGCGGTTTGGAGGTTCTGTGGTTTCAGTGGTTATTGAGCGCACTGTTGTGAATAGTCACTAACAACCAATACCGCAGAGGCCCCAACCACGCGCCCATGCGGCTCCGAACTTTGCGGGCAGCCTTAAAGGGCTACAGATTGAACTAATATTTGCCTTCTAGTGGAAGCTTAGTGAGGTTCATTACTAGTTTCTGTTTCGCTGCAGCAATATCTCCAACTTTCAGATTTCTTCGTTTCTAATCGTTTCCTTTTTCGGTGTATATGCTTTTGACAACCCAGTCCCTAATTTCTTGTGGTTTACTCTCTATCTCACTTGATGTGGACTGTTGCTGAATTTGGATTGAAACCAGTTTTACTTGTTAAAATAATTAATACAATGACATGTTGATGTAGCTAAAAGATCACTTTGCGAACTTCGGAACAATTTCAATCCTTACGGCAGGGTTATTTCAAGCACTCTCAGTTTGAAATCGGCGTAGTCGGGAAAATACGTGTGTGCGACAGAAGCCAGAGCCAGAACCATGTCGGTTTTTGTCTTTTGTTTTGTAAACGCCCCAAATCAGTTGTTTAAACTAAGTTTTCAAATTGTAATACATGGCACAGCCATGTATTGTATTACATATTATTATTGTATATATATATATATATATATATATATATATATATATTCATTAAATTGTTTTCGGTGGAGTGGATTCAATATACGGTATCTTTCAGTTATCGATGCTGCTTTCTTCTTATCCTGCCACATCACCTGGATGTTGGTTATGCTCTTATCTTGATCTACCTCATCTATCTACCTTTTCTGTGGCTACTGTTAACTGCCCATCTGAAAATGCTGTGAAGCAAGCTATGGGACAAATTGTGAACACAATTCTGAATTTGTTAGTTTCTTCGATCATTTCAATCTCTGTTTTGTGCTTTTCTTCACATTCTCTCCAATTTAGCTGCAACTCGAATTCTTCCAATCCTCCTGTAACTTTTATCGGAATAATTGGAGCTGATAAGTTTGTTGGACAGGTATGATAATTCCATAGAGGTAAATTGAACCCTGCAATTCTCGTTTATTTAGATTTTGCGTGCTTACGTGGATTGTCTTCATCATAAATCATCAAGTAACTGGCTGCACTATCTACGATTTGCCGTCATACCCGCTCCACACTCATTGATAGCGAAACTTATTGAAGGTGGTTTTTCTTCGGACATCTTATAGACTTCAACATCTAGAGGGTATTTCTCTACCAACGATGGTTGGCGAAGTGGTTGTTGCGAACTTCACTCAATGTCTCACCTTATAGTTGCTATAACTATCGCCCTTAGTCTCGCATCTCGCACTGTCCTCAAATTCAAATTCAAAAGGAGACTCAAAGTAGTTCTCATCTATATTACAACCCTTTATTTCAGCGAAACCTTTGTCAAAGAGTACTCGGAAACCTCTGACATGACAATATTTAAGAATTTTCAGTCTTTAGTTCATAAAAGAGAGAAATCATGAATATGTATGGTATATAGTCGGGTCAAAACGATGTGAAGCACGGTACAGTTGCGCTCGAAGCGGTGCGGTGGAGAGCAGCGGTTGGAATTTAGTTCGAGCCCAACTGCTTACGCAACAACACCCTGTTTCGTGTCGTTTTGACTCTACTATATGTTATTCAGTCAACCTTTGCCTGTGATGAGTACACCGAGACTTGAGAGACAAATATCGTGCTCTTTTGTTTGGTGTTAGAGAGGTGTCCAAAAATAAAATTAACAAGTTTCATCTGCTGTAGAAAAGTTGGATGCAACTAACATAGATGATACAACCATACGTCAGGATAGTGTGAATCAGAATTTTTCAGTTATCAATTTTTGAGCTAACGCGTATCTTTTAGGCAAAATAAGTAAAGCATTGTTCATTTTCGACATCCACGTAAAGCTAAGTAACAAAATGTTGAGCAGTGAGTGTCGACACCAATTTCCCTGTCACAGAAGGGCAGTTACTAGTATTCGAAAGATCTGGAAGCCTTTAAAGGGGTAATTGATGCAGCACAGCCAAACGTTTATCTTCACTTAGAAAAAATCCCACATTTCGTTATGAACACAGTGGGGTCTGTTGCTATGTAATAGTAGAAACCTGCCACATTAGATTTCTCGGCCTAGGCCTGGATCAGTTCTACGACAGGTTCCGATAGTTTGAACAACCCAGCGCGGATTATGTAAAACTAAATCTCATGGGCTAATCGTTAGATGATAGGTTACAGTGTCGTTGGTTCATGATGACCACACAGGTTTCGGTATTGTAAACAACGCATTCTTTATAGGAATTGATGTGGCGCTCGATCAACTTTGTCGTGACATGTGGGAACGATGGGCTGATCTCAGCTCTGCCGATAAGCAAGCGGTCACCGAAAAAATGAATTCATGGATTGCAAATGGAGGTGGTTGCTTGAATCTGCCAATAGGAGAGGCATTGCTGCAGATGACTGAAAAAGGTCAAGAGGTTAGTTCGCATATTTTATCGGTTGAGTAAAGGTGAGAAATGAAATTTTATTGTGAAGTTTGTCGTTAATGTATTTGACCCTCGTAGCATTAACAATACATGAAGAGGAGAGGATAATAAATGTGAAAGTGTAAAATGTAGAAGAAGGGGAGAGGAAGCGAGGGAAAGGAACCATCAAGTCCAAAACCCTAACCGGACTTCTTTTCACTGAATGTGAAAGCCCAAGTTGATAACCAAAAGATGAAAATAAGTAAAGTATATGCTCAGGATATTCCGCCTGTTATGGTGTTCACTTTGTTGATTACTTTTCCACATTTTGTTCTTATTTTTGTCTATGTTGGGTGAGGAATAGTATTTACAACAACATTACTCTTGAGCACGCTCACGGTAAGGTGTAGATCGACGCTCGGATTTGATTCTTTCCTTCCTATTTTTAAACATTTAACTAAGTTAGACAAGACTCGCTCCAAAAGAAACCATCCATAAACGCTACTTGCAACCGTTAGCCAAATCAGAAATTTTCCCTTCACTATATCGTTGTCATCCTCAGCATAGGCAGTGAAACATATACTTCTCGCAAAAAAAGCAACGAAAAATTCCTCACGTGCGTGTCATATCTTGTTATTCGACGCTAATCGTTGAAATTCGAATCTTCACATCCATTTTTATTGGGATCCCTCTCACGTGATGATATTCCGTAACTTGTGAGAGTTGCGAGTTTTTTTTAAATTATTTAACTTTTTTCAACTTTTCAACTTCTGTAATGAGTGCGCTTTCATCTTGTTCTAGTAAACAAGTCTCAACCCTCTAGGTATCCTTCTCGTTTTGTCTTCATTCGGACCGATATTGCCTTATTTAAGGCGGATGCGTGTCGAGTCTTCGTGCCTTTTCTCGCAGAAGTTCGAGTTGGCCAAAGCAGTGAAGATGAAGATGCGGGATGCACGTACTCATCTCCTCGGACAGTTGAGGTCGAAAGGGAAAATGTAGTTTCTGCGCGAGAATATTACTCTGGTCTGTTGTTAGACTCAAGCATGTATTAATTTTGTATGAACATTAGCTTGTTTTTTTTTTCTTACGACAGATTGTTATCAGGTTTGAGCAGCTCACCGCCTAACAGTCCTCACATTCGTACTGACGCCCATGAAATGCACGTTGAGTATTGGCTTGGACGCGATCCATCAAATGTAATTCTTTGTTATGTAATCACATTAGTTTTTTTTTTTTAATTCTCGTCAAGTTTTTTTTTTCTATATCTGTTCCATCTTTTTCATTCAGGAAAATACGAATACGACCGGTGCACAGAATTTGACTCCAAATTCCAAGAAAGATCTCACTAAAGGATCCATAAAAGCCACGTTCCGGACGCTTGTTATAACACGGTAGTTTATTCATTGCAAAGAAATTATATTTGTCATTGTTACTAAACAGGACATGCAATCATCCACTCTTGTCACTATCGTTTGTAAAGGAGAAGAAAAAAGAAAAGATGCTTCAGAAGTTGGGGATGAAGAAAGGACAGGTTTGTGGATTCGTTATACTAATGGAGAAAAGTAAAATCCACTTTTTCTTATTGTTTTGAATCTTGCTTCGATTTCGTGATCAGCAACTACGTTGTGATCCCTCCATAAAATCTTCAAGTTAGGCTAGTTAGTTGTTTTGACATAAATTCTTGCCTAAGCGTTTATTTTTTTCTGCAGCTCCAGATTTTTTCGAAGCTGTTGTTCTATATTCGGTCTGTGTCATTTATATCATGATAAAATATCATTATTTGTTGAAACCGTCATTGTCAAGTGTATTCCTTTCAGAAGTCAGAAAATGAGAATCCAGTTGTGCAGGTGGCTGCTGTATCCCGATTGCTCTGTAGCGGTGCAAGCAAACACAGCGATCTTACAGGTTTCCCTTGCCTCGTTTTAAAATGTTGATTATATGTGTTCATGTTTGTTTCTCATTCCAGTGAGCGTTGATGGCTCCGTATACGAACGTGTTCGATATTTTCAATGCAGCTCACAGTGGCAGACTCACATAAAGTCTTTTCCAGTATCACTTATCACACATGGTGCTGCTCCTATTGCACTGTGAGATTTTCTAAGCCGGACTTAACCACTACGTACTCTATTCACTTGCCAATCTCTTTGAAAAATTATTTTGCCCTTGCTTTGTTGAAGTGGTCTCGAGAACAGTTTTGGTTGCTTACACATTTTTGATTATCTCGTTTTTTTTTCGCTTTCAAATATCTCCTAAGGCGAACATCTTCAATTCTTTCCGCTTTTAGTTCTTCTTTTTTTTCTTAGTGAACGTGAAGTGAAATTTCTAAGTGTTGGTTTCTCAGACTTCCTTAAAGTTGAGCTCTGGAAGATTAAATCTACACAGCTCTTAAGCTTAAAATGAAAATAGAGCAATCATAGCATCATAGCAACCAAGAAACTCACTTTGTAATTGTAACTCTCTGGTTTTCCTTCTAACAATACAGAAAACTTCATCTCTTCAAGGTTTCTACGAGAATTACAGGAAAAGCCATCTTGACCGAGCTACTGCAAATTTATTGCTGCATTGCAATGTTTCTTTTCTGAAATCCCTTATGCTTTTGAAACGCGTAGATTTTTATAATATGCTGAAACACAAGGCTACCGTATTCTAGTGCTTCTTAGATTCATATATGTGAATTACTATCAGCAAGCGCCAAATCTGCATTGTTGTTTTTTCTATTTCGGTCACAAGCTCATAGTTCGGTGTTGTTTCTTGGAAACAGTGAGGTAGTCCTACAGGCGTAGGATGCTGAATCATCTGCATTGAACAGTTTTTTTTTGTCAAGTCACCTTTTTCGTGTTTCTTTTTATGTGCATAGTAGTTTTTTTCCGTTAATATTCGTTTGTTTGCTGCCCTTTTACTGTCTTTTTTCTTCACGCAGTTGTATCTATCCTCAGCTCTCCTTCCGTATGCCTTTCAACTTTCGAGATACCTTTCCGTTTGGAAAAATCTGTTCGCTTGTCTTTTTTTTTTCGAACGTGTAGTTTTTCCTGTGGGGTATGTAATCTTTGTGTAAATCTGAATGCATGCATTTCATCTGTCAACTGGAAAATGACATATTTTGGTGCTTTTAGAACGTCACGTAAGTTACTGGTTAGATTTGTTCCACGGTATTTAGAGCTTAATACGTCCATCAACGTTTCAATCTGGTCCTCATTTTTGTTCACATTCCTCATGTATTGCTAATGTGATTAACAATAGCTTTTTGTAAACATTTGCTTGAGTTCCGTTGCCGGTGTTCTGAAATGGCATGTTTGCTGCAGAATTTATTAAATAAACTTCAATCATTACAAATACAAGAACAAAGGAATTCGAAATATTAACGAGTAGAATGAATTTGTACTCTAAAGGGACTTTTTCACTTGGTAAGCTTATTATAATTGTTCATTGGAGCTCATGGCACTGATGAAACTGGAAAGCGAAGTGGTGTTCAGCTCAGCTTTGCACCTAAAAAGGTATAAAAGATATTTTTAAAGGTTATTTTTAGTAGACAATTGCTATGCGACGTCATAATATCAGTGGAGGTATAGGGGTTTCGCAAAAACTAGAAAAAATTTGACCCCAGACACTATTGAAAGATAAACTACAGAAGTTTATTTTTTTTCTATGGTGAGAACACAAAGAATTCAGCGGACTGACTCACTGCTTCTGCTCTACCATGATTGACTAAAACCCGTGTGATATATCCTCTCAAATGATCTGACTTTCCAGGCTCTGACGAAGGCGACGACACCGAAACGTTGGCCGTAATAAAGTTTGTTGACAATCTTTGCTGTAGCTTAAATTGGACTATCGGACTTCTTTTCATTTGAATTGGGAGCAGACACCAGTGCGTTGAGCAACCAACGCGTTCTTTCTCAGCAGATAAACCTTCGGAGATTTCATGGTAACGTCTACCCATTCATTCTACAATAAATATAATTATAAATGAATCGATGTGACCGATCCTTTTTGCAACAAATCGGGCAACATTCACTTCATCAGCATGATGGAGTGAATGCTGGCCGATTTTGACGAAAAATATAGGAAGATTGGCCTCGGACACTCGGTTGTACTTCTTACGGTTAACCTAAACACACATCAGGTGTGCACTTTGGGGAATTACATGATAAGCGAGCTGACTTCACCGCTGATTTGGAGGGAATGAGCAGAGGAAGGTGGGCGGAGTGAAGAAAACATCAAGCGAAGAAGACAGTATCAGAGTACAAAATTTGAAACGAAATGCATTGCCTGCGCGTACATAATACATAAATAATTTGTGTAATATGAAAATACGAAAAAAAAAACCTACCGAAGACGAGTTATTGCCCGTTCGTTTAAAACTCGTTGCACATCATGTGGTGTTATTGCTTGGATATATTCATTTTCTAATGAAGAGGATTTTCGGGATGATTGTTCCTTCGATGCTGAACTTCGTCCAAATGATAGTTGACTGGATGTTTCAATAGGTGTGCTTGTCACAAATCCTGCCAGTGCACCAGAAGAGGAACCTCTTATCGGAGATATCTTGCTGGTACCTGCTTCAAGGCGTGCATGCGCTCTGAAATCCCATCCATTTGCGAATTTTGTTGATCTACCACATTATCTTCTCTTAAATATTCATTAGAATTTCAGTATTAATGGTATGCGGCAGAAATAACTTCAGATTTCAAAGAGACTGGAAAAAAATGGCATTTGTTATTACCAAAAACTTTTTTCCTAAATGTAGATATAGAAAATCTTCTAATTCAAGTTTCAAAGATTTTATTGTCCAAATGGTGGCTTTGACGACTGATACATATTTCGAGCCGTTCTTGGCAGTTTTCCAACATTCTCACTAGCATATCGGACGAAATTCCTCCAATTTCCTCTTGAATGAATGGACTTCTTTGATTGGGACCGAGAACCGGGGGCGGTGTTTGAAAACTTCGGCCTTGAGGTATCCCCAGGGGGAAGTCTCACTGACTTAAAGGGATCACTGATCAGAATCTGCACTAAAGATGAGACCATCCAAACATTCCCAAAGTGCGCCTGAGAACCGCCGCCGTGTTCGCCTGATTTAAAGGCATCATCCCACGAATCTGAGGTGGAGTAGTCGTATACGGGATCGTAGATTAAGGAGAGGGAGGTGGTTCCGTCCATTTCTTCCTAATTGCCGCAAAAAGGTACGGCTTCGGGCGTTCTGGCGCGCTATTTTCCACAACGAGTTCGACAGGAGCGCGCCAGCCCTGTGCACGCGTCGCATCTTGCGGGCCTTTTTTTTAAGGCAATTAGGACGGATCTCGCATACGAATACTCCACCTGAAATCCGTACCAAATTAGATTCGTGGAGTGATGCCTTTAACCGTTTGACGGCAGGGCGGCTCAATCGTAAGGCTGCCCGCAGAGTTCAGAGCAGCGCAGATGCGCCGTATGGCGGATCTGCGGTTTTGGTGGTTATTGACTATTCACAACAGTGCGTTCAATAACAAAACCAAAAAAACAAAATCAAAACCGCACAGTCGGCAAACCGCGCGTGGCTCTGAACTCTTCGGGCAGCATAAGGCGCTCTTCTTCTGATCGCGTGGGAAGATGCGACCCACTGTTGAACCCAAGACTTCTCAACGGTTATTTTTTCTTAGTTTTCCGGTCCCTGATAAAGTGTTTTTGTACTTGGCTGATTTACTGGTATTTATTGTTATTATTTCCTTGTTCAAATATAGCTCGTAAAAGTCGATTGCCCCCAGATACGCAAAAACGCGAGCTGTCTTCAATACGTTAAAAGTTGCCACTATGAAACTTTTCCTTGGCATTTGAAAAAATAAAAATTTAATAAAAACA
>NC_087375.1:4412-6412 GCF_031761385.1 Necator americanus | reverse complement strand
TACGTTTTGAACAACGTGTTGAAGTATGGGAAGTGCTTCAACCATGGATTAACGAACAGCATCGTAGCCCCCGGTCCTGCGAAAATGCGCATTTGTCGGGAGATCAGAGTTTTCATTTGGCGGAATTCGTCAATGTGTTCCTGAACATTTCCAAATAGATCTGTGGTGCAATGTTTTGTTCATCCTCAGCGTCGAGATTGCTTGAAGACAAAGCATAACCCAAAATTGTCGGGCTGATGCATTACGTCCTCTGCCTCGGGGAAACAGCCATTGACTCTCTGGCTCTCTGTATCCACCAATCGATGTCACAATGATCGATGGGACGGTGAGACGTGGACTCTTTTTCCTTTTTTTCGATGATTTCCTTCTTTTTGGGTGATTGTGCATTGTTGGAACCAATTCATAGCCGCAGTTTTTTCATCACCACTCGCACCATACGCCTTCGATCGGTGTCTCATCAATCGGCGGGAGCACAGGGGAAAGTCACCAGCGTTCGCCTCCGTCGGAGACGCAACGCACAAGCACCAAGAAGTATCGACGATAACTATATGTTTGTCAAAAAAAGCTGTACAATAAAGCATGAATCTTCTTAAAGGAAGAAAAAATCACGTATGCGAAGATTTGGTTCCCAATGTACCTCATCGAACCGATAACCAAACAAAAGTTGATTGATCACTGATCCTACCGCCACATCAAATACATCCTAAATGTACTGCGATAAGTGTTGATCTCCAGCAGAACATTTCCAGATTACTGCTATTATTTGTGTTCGACACAAATAAAATACCTGTAAATTCAATTCAACTCCATGATGGTCGTTCAATGTCTCCGTCATCGCTTCCATTTCCAGAAGAATCTGGGGAAATAATCCTCATTAGGTATTCAATAATCAATGTCTTATGTTATTTTTAAAACCATCATTCCACGAATCTGAGGTGGTCCGGGTTTCAGGTGGATTATGTCTATACGGGGTCGTAGATTTTGGGGAGGAGGGTGATTCCGTTCATTTCTTCCTAATTGCCGTAAAAACGGCCCGGAATATGCGGCTTCGAGCGTTCTGGCGCACTATTTTCTGCGACGAGTTCGATTGGAGCCCGCTAGCCCTGTGCACGTGCCGCATCTTCCTCATCTTTTTAAGGCAATTAGGAAGAAATGAACAGAATCACCCTCCTTCCCATAATCTACGACCCTGTATAGGCATAACCCATCCGAAACCCGTCCCACCCGAGATTCGTGGGGTGATGTCTTTAAGATAATGTCTGTGACAATTACCACTAAAAGGCTGGAGAGTTGAACAGTAATCGGAAAAGCAGTGATCTCAGTTTGAACTTCGGACTTACACAAAAAGAAATCAATAAATCAAAAATCACCCTCTGTTCCATCCCATCCTTGCCGAGTCCAAAATCTCTAAGAATATGTAAAGCAAATCGTCTATGATCGCGCCACATTTCACCAACCGTATCCACAATACCGTAAACGCCACCTGCAAAAAAATCACCACACCATCTATCCAGGTAATGAGAATAAGAAACCAATAATTATAGAAATGCAATCGCGTACCTCTGAAAACATTTGAAAATTCTTGCACCTGAAATTTCCCAGCAAACGCATCACCATCTTTGACAAACGTTTCTTTCAGAGTACCGTAGTCGCTGATGATCACTAATGGGAGGGACGCTGAATTTTCCCATAAATTTCAAACAGACACGAAAAGGTCCTTTAAAGGTGTGGAAGGATATTAATAAGGTAGCTTTAAGTGTTCTGAGAATGTCTTTTGAAAAAATGGACGTCTTAGGAAAGAAAGTGAACAATGAGTCAAAAATTCTATCATAAAGAACCATTGTGTGACAGTTCACGTTTCATTTTCACCATCCTATCGCATGTATTGGAAACTGAAGCTGATCAATCAGTAATTGCAGTAATTTTGCATCTAGAGCTGAGCTGAGAAGAGCTTCAATCGAAAAACTAAGGACTTTGATTTTCCAAGAATTATGATCAAT
>NC_087375.1:0-3912 GCF_031761385.1 Necator americanus | reverse complement strand
GAAACTGCTCAGATGTTTTCTTCTGAAATTGCTTTTTCGTTTGCGCTTACGCCTTTCTGGAACAAAAAGCTGGTTCCTATGCATTTTTGAAATTCCTTGTTCTCTATTTATCGACTTCTTATTTTGTTGCTATTAAACACCCAAAAGAGTGCTTTTAGACAAGTTATTTTCCACCAGTATTTTTTCCTTTTTTTATTTCATTGAGTTCTGAGTCATTGGCACAAAGAACATTTCAGCAGTCCCCAAATATGCTCAATTATTGCCTATCTTGTATTTTTTTCCACTTCTTAAACTGAATGTGAGCACATCCCTCGGTACAATTCGGAGCTATGAAATAAATCGGCAGCGTAGTCTTATCAACCAAGGATCAATGTCATGCCAGTCTAATAAAATGAAGCGTGCTTAACGTGGTTTCCTTGTAATCAACACAGTTTCGAATCAAAAGATACCACTTGATTTTTTACAAAAAAAGAATTGCAAGTGTTCTTACTGAATCAAATTTAATATCACCAACGTAGCCATAAGAGTTGATTTTCTTGTCAATGACCTTGGAGGAAATGTACATGGGACCTCAACACTTACGTCAATGGCAGATAAAGTAAAATAAGCTTAGAAATCTTAGGAGATTTTCACTATCAGTAGTTATTTTGAGGTTGTCGATGAGATCAAAACTGCTGGTGGCTAACTACGACAGTGTAGAATTCGGCAAAAAGATTGTAAAAACTGCCATTCATGCTTTTGGCTAGTCGGTGGGTAAAGTAATAAATTTGTGGATCATTGGGACGAAATAGTTTACAGATATTGTAATCAGTAATGTTGGAATTCTTCGTGATGTTTCGCTTGTGAAAATGACGGATCTCGACTGGGGTGAGGGGACGTTCCTCGTCAATGAAGAGCAATGAATTGTAACCTTATCTACTTCCAGACTTAATTTTCAAAGTTCACGTGAAAGGAGCTTATACCAAGACGAAAGCAGCTTGGCCGTATATGAGGAAGTGGAACTACGGAAGAATTATTGTGACGTCATCAATTGCGGGCATCTATGGAAACTTCGGTAAAACGAATTACGCAGCTGCTGAGTTTAACCAAGTAGAATCTCGCGTTGTCTGTGGTTGTGATCATGGATCATTTGTCCAGGGTCCGTAGCAATCCTTTAGCTAAATAAGACACAAACGGTCATCGTCGAGTCAGTTTTTGAAAAGTAGTGATCCGAAATGAAACGTTTCAAGGAACTAAGGATCCTTCTTACAATCTTCTACCTGCTTATTCCGCAAAAAAAAAGTTTCCAACTACAAGATCCAACGAAGCAATGAGGGTTTGGATTTTTTTCAAAGGAAATTACTGAATTGAGCTACCGAACAGAGAAAAAATGAAGCGAAATACTCTCCTTTTTTGCCCCCTTCTCTTTAATTTTGCCTTGATACTTTAATCTCCAATGGTTACCGATACGTCGCCAGCTAATTGCTTTCTGCATCTTGTTCATTGACGCTATTTCTTCAAAACATTGAGAACTCAACTCTCAGATGATGCTTAATGTATCTTCAGGGTAAATTCTGCAAACTAATTCTCCTGACAGCGGCATCAACCAGGCAGTAAGCTTTACCCCTAGGCTAAAGTAATAAGTTAAATTACCTGTCTAGAAAATTATTCTTCCCAGTTATTTGCTTCACCTTCCCCTCAACAAGGGTTACTACGAGCACACGATATTGAAAGCTTGGTACTAAAAATAGTAATATTCTAGCGAAGATACTAGTTTGTATAGATGATTACGTCAGTTTTCAAGCAAAGTCTGCCCTTGTTGGATTTTCTAATTCCCTAGCTCAAGATAGAGCAAAATACAATATAGTTGTAAACATAATAATCTCAACAGCCAAATCTCGCCTAACTCAAAAAGCACTTCCAGAGGTGCGTTTCTCACCAGTGAAAGCCAGCAGTGTTGAGTGCTAATTTTCGGTCCATTATCGAGGTTTTGAAGCCAGAATATGTTACTCCTGTGGTTGGATACCTTTGCTATGGGTCCTTCAACAAGAGCGGCAATGTTTCGAAGCCGTCAGGGCGGTATGGAACACGTGTTTTCACCGATCTCATAGAATATTTATTTTAGCATTTTTTAGTGACTACTTGTACTATCGATCAGCTGGAAAGGTTGTTCGTAATGCGAAGGCTGAACATGGTAAGAACGTCACCATTCATTCGAATTCCTTTCAGACAAACCCATTATTTTCAGTTCGAGATAACTGGAGCCAAATCACCAATATGTAGAACGTCCAGCATTTCGATAACATGAAAAATTCTGATGAGAGAACTAATGGGGATTATGATATTGAGGAAAATGGAGTGAGGTCAAGGATCAGCTAAAAGTCGATGCTTGATGAGTTGGTACAATTCCAGTCAGATAGCTGCAACGTCCAACAAAGTTTTTTCTTCCAATCCAGCGATTTCAGCAAGACCGTTCAGCTGTGAAAAACATAAAAACAATTATTCTATATATTTTGACCGATGGAACGAAAGAGATTGGGAAGTTCAGTGAGTTCATATGTGTAGTTCATAAATTGTAGGGTTTCAGAAGCAGTCAAAACACAAATTTAGCACTCGACTTCAAGGGCTCCTCCATCGGATTAAGGTTATGTTAAAAAAAATGGAAAGAGGCCTACAGTTACTGTGACGGTGTCCGGCGATGACTTCTTCAATGTAGCTAATGAAAAGCCGAACTCACCGAAGGTGATACAATCAATATCATCAATAGAAGAAAATATTATTGCATATCAGATCAAAAACGAAGAAATATGAATTTAGGCATTCATGAGTGGAAAACTCAAGGTGAGAGGAAATGTGATGCTTCTACAAAAACTACGGACAATTCTGGAAAAGAAGAGGAAGTCGAAGCTCCAGTTGTTGACGCTTCTGATTCGTTAATTATTTCTAATCGAGATAATAACAATAAATTGACATAACTTTGTACTAATTGGACACTATATACACATCAGTAATCTGGTAAGCTTCTATTCCGTTACTGATTTGAATTAGGGACGAATCCGCTGTCCATTTTGGCGGACAATTTCTAACAAACATGTACTGATTTTATTACTATTGGCAGAGCAAGTGAAAGTTTCGTGTTATGCAATTTTTTAGTATACGCGAGGAATGCGAGCGTATACAATAAAATCGTCGGGTTAAACGGATATTTATTTGCCTCAATCGTGTTTTTGGCGACTTTTTACCACAGTCACGGATGCGCGTGCAAAAGCTTGAAAATGATACTGTTAAAATTTACGTGGAGCAGTATCCCGCTTGTGAATAAACCATTTCCAGATTTTCCAACAAGAGGTCAGTGTTAGTTCATGCGAAACTTCTGCTAGGACTTAAGAGAATATGATTCGTTATAGTAATGCCTAACGATGCGCACTGCCGAAAGCATGAGAAACCTCAATGCGGTGCAACAAATCGAATATCAGCAACTCACCTTTAAGTCATCTGCACGAATATCGTAATCGTTCAAATTTCCATACCTAATATGAATTGTAAGCATGAAATTTGTAACATTTTTTCTTCATGTTTACATCAAACATAAAAAGCGGTTTCTGTAAACAACAGTTCTCATCAATTGATAGTGAAAAAACAGCACTCTTAGAGATATTTCAAAGTTGGTGGGAATATTCGTTTAATCTCATTGTGATGAATCTTGCATGGTATTGTCAAGGAAACGAAAAAGAAAGAGTCACCGTGCTATAATACCGCGCATAGTCCTCTGTACGTGTGCGTGTGTGCGTGTGTGTGTGTGTGTGTGTGTGTGTGTGTGTGTGTGTGTGTGTGTGTGTGTGTGTGTGTGTGTGTGTGCGTGTGTGTGTGTGTGTGTGTGTGTGTGTGTGTGTGTGTGTGTGTGTGTGTGTGTGTGTGTGTGTGTGTGTGTGT
>NC_087374.1:38903794-38919484 GCF_031761385.1 Necator americanus | reverse complement strand
GGGAGAAAAAATACAATTTGGGGCGATTCTGGCCTTTTTTTAAAATTAATCGTGAAATAAGGACCCATAAAGGTTTTTTTCGTTTCAGGACCATCCTGAAGGCTCTGGATCCGGGGTTTGAGGCTTATCATAAAGAATATTATCCACTTTTGACAATTCAGCTCAAATCGGGGAGAAAAAATACAATTTGTGGCGATTCTGGCCTTTTTTAAAATTAATCGTGAAATAAGACCCCATAAATGTTTTTTTCGTTTTAGGACCATCCTGAAGGCTCTGGATCCGGGGTTTGATGCTTATCATAAAGAATATTATCCACTTTTGACAATTCAGCTCAAATCGGGGAGAAAAAATACAATTTGGGGCGATTCTGGCCTTTTTTAAAATTAATCGTGAAATAAGGACCCATAAAGGTTTTTTTTCGTTTCAGGACCATCCTGAAGGCTCTGGATCCGGGGTTTGAGGCTTATCATAAAGAATATTATCCACTTTTGACAATTCAGCTCAAATCGGGGAGAAAAAATACAATTTGGGGCGATTCTGGCCTTTTTTAAAATTAATCGTGAAATAAGGACCCATAAAGGTTTTTTTCGTTTCAGGACCATCCTGAAGGCTCTGGATCCGGGGTTTGATGCTTATCATAAAGAATATTATCCACTTTTGACAATTCAGCTCAAATCGGGGAGAAAAAATACAATTTGGGGCGATTCTGGCCTTTTTTAAAATTAATCGTGAAATAAGGACCCATAAAGGTTTTTTTCGTTTCAGGACCATCCTGAAGGCTCTGGATCCGGGGTTTGAGGCTTATCATAAAGAATATTATCCACTTTTGACAATTCAGCTCAAATCGGGGAGAAAAAATACAATTTGGGGCGATTCTGGCCTTTTTTAAAATTAATCGTGAAATAAGGACCCATAAAGGTTTTTTTCGTTTCAGGACCATCCTGAAGGCTCTGGATCCGGGGTTTGAGGCTTATCATAAAGAATATTATCCACTTTTGACAATTCAGCTCAAATCGGGGAGAAAAAATACAATTTGTGGCGATTCTGGCCTTTTTTAAAATTAATCGTGAAATAAGGACCCATAAAGGTTTTTTTCGTTTCAGGACCATCCTGAAGGCTCTGGATCCGGGGTTTGAGGCTTATCATAAAGAATATTATCCACTTTTGACAATTCAGCTCAAATCGGGGAGAAAAAATACAATTTGTGGCGATTCTGGCCTTTTTTAAAATTAATCGTGAAATAAGGACCCATAAAGGTTTTTTTCGTTTCAGGACCATCCTGAAGGCTCTGGATCCGGGGTTTGATGCTTATCATAAAGAATATTATCCACTTTTGACAATTCAGCTCAAATCGGGGAGAAAAATACAATTTGTGGCGATTCTGGCCTTTTTTAAAATTAATCGTGAAATAAGGACCCATAAATGTTTTTTTCGTTTCAGGACCATCCTGAAGGCTCTGGATCCGGGGTTTGATGCTTATCATAAAGAATATTATCCACTTTTGACAATTCAGCTCAAATCGGGGAGAAAAAATACAATTTGTGGCGATTCTGGCCTTTTTTAAAATTAATCGTGAAATAAGGACCCATAAAGGTTTTTTTCGTTTCAGGACCATCCTGAAGGCTCTGGATCCGGGGTTTGAGGCTTATCATAAAGAATATTATCCACTTTTGACAATTCAGCTCAAATCGGGGAGAAAAAATACAATTTGTGGCGATTCTGGCCTTTTTTAAAATTAATCGTGAAATAAGGACCCATAAAGGTTTTTTTCGTTTCAGGACCATCCTGAAGGCTCTGGATCCGGGGTTTGAGGCTTATCATAAAGAATATTATCCACTTTTGACAATTCAGCTCAAATCGGGGAGAAAAAATACAATTTGTGGCGATTCTGGCCTTTTTTAAAATTAATCGTGAAATAAGGACCCATAAAGGTTTTTTTCGTTTCAGGACCATCCTGAAGGCTCTGGATCCGGGGTTTGATGCTTATCATAAAGAATATTATCCACTTTTGACAATTCAGCTCAAATCGGGGAGAAAAAATACAATTTGTGGCGATTCTGGCCTTTTTTAAAATTAATCGTGAAATAAGGACCCATAAAGGTTTTTTTCGTTTCAGGACCATCCTGAAGGCTCTGGATCCGGGGTTTGATGCTTATCATAAAGAATATTATCCACTTTTGACAATTCAGCTCAAATCGGGGAGAAAAAATACAATTTGTGGCGATTCTGGCCTTTTTTAAAATTAATCGTGAAATAAGGACCCATAAAGGTTTTTTTCGTTTCAGGACCATCCTGAAGGCTCTGGATCCGGGGTTTGAGGCTTATCATAAAGAATATTATCCACTTTTGACAATTCAGCTCAAATCGGGGAGAAAAAATACAATTTGGGGCGATTCTGGCCTTTTTTAAAATTAATCGTGAAATAAGGACCCATAAAGGTTTTTTTCGTTTCAGGACCATCCTGAAGGCTCTGGATCCGGGGTTTGATGCTTATCATAAAGAATATTATCCACTTTTGACAATTCAGCTCAAATCGGGGAGAAAAAATACAATTTGTGGCGATTCTGGCCTTTTTTAAAATTAATCGTGAAATAAGGACCCATAAAGGTTTTTTTCGTTTCAGGACCATCCTGAAGGCTCTGGATCCGGGGTTTGAGGCTTATCATAAAGAATATTATCCACTTTTGACAATTCAGCTCAAATCGGGGAGAAAAAATACAATTTGTGGCGATTCTGGCCTTTTTTAAAATTAATCGTGAAATAAGGACCCATAAAGGTTTTTTTCGTTTCAGGACCATCCTGAAGGCTCTGGATCCGGGGTTTGATGCTTATCATAAAGAATATTATCCACTTTTGACAATTCAGCTCAAATCGGGGAGAAAAAATACAATTTGTGGCGATTCTGGCCTTTTTTAAAATTAATCGTGAAATAAGGACCCATAAAGGTTTTTTTCGTTTCAGGACCATCCTGAAGGCTCTGGATCCGGGGTTTGATGCTTATCATAAAGAATATTATCCACTTTTGACAATTCAGCTCAAATCGGGGAGAAAAAATACAATTTGTGGCGATTCTGGCCTTTTTTAAAATTAATCGTGAAATAAGGACCCATAAAGGTTTTTTTCGTTTCAGGACCATCCTGAAGGCTCTGGATCCGGGGTTTGAGGCTTATCATAAAGAATATTATCCACTTTTGACAATTCAGCTCAAATCGGGGAGAAAAAATACAATTTGTGGCGATTCTGGCCTTTTTTAAAATTAATCGTGAAATAAGGACCCATAAAGGTTTTTTTCGTTTCAGGACCATCCTGAAGGCTCTGGATCCGGGGTTTGATGCTTATCATAAAGAATATTATCCACTTTTGACAATTCAGCTCAAATCGGGGAGAAAAAATACAATTTGTGGCGATTCTGGCCTTTTTTAAAATTAATCGTGAAATAAGGACCCCATAAAGGTTTTTTTCGTTTCAGGACCATCCTGAAGGCTCTGGATCCGGGGTTTGAGGCTTATCATAAAGAATATTATCCACTTTTGACAATTCAGCTCAAATCGGGGAGAAAAAATACAATTTGTGGCGATTCTGGCCTTTTTTAAAATTAATCGTGAAATAAGGACCCCATAAAGGTTTTTTTCGTTTCAGGACCATCCTGAAGGCTCTGGATCCGGGGTTTGATGCTTATCATAAAGAATATTATCCACTTTTGACAATTCAGCTCAAATCGGGGAGAAAAAATACAATTTGTGGCGATTCTGGCCTTTTTTAAAATTAATCGTGAAATAAGGACCCATAAAGGTTTTTTTCGTTTCAGGACCATCCTGAAGGCTCTGGATCCGGGGTTTGAGGCTTATCATAAAGAATATTATCCACTTTTGACAATTCAGCTCAAATCGGGGAGAAAAAATACAATTTGTGGCGATTCTGGCCTTTTTTAAAATTAATCGTGAAATAAGGACCCATAAAGGTTTTTTTCGTTTCAGGACCATCCTGAAGGCTCTGGATCCGGGGTTTGAGGCTTATCATAAAGAATATTATCCACTTTTGACAATTCAGCTCAAATCGGGGAGAAAAAATACAATTTGTGGCGATTCTGGCCTTTTTTAAAATTAATCGTGAAATAAGGACCCATAAAGGTTTTTTTCGTTTCAGGACCATCCTGAAGGCTCTGGATCCGGGGTTTGATGCTTATCATAAAGAATATTATCCACTTTTGACAATTCAGCTCAAATCGGGGAGAAAAAATACAATTTGTGGCGATTCTGGCCTTTTTTAAAATTAATCGTGAAATAAGGACCCATAAAGGTTTTTTTCGTTTCAGGACCATCCTGAAGGCTCTGGATCCGGGGTTTGATGCTTATCATAAAGAATATTATCCACTTTTGACAATTCAGCTCAAATCGGGGAGAAAAATACAATTTGTGGCGATTCTGGCCTTTTTTAAAATTAATCGTGAAATAAGGACCCATAAAGGTTTTTTTCGTTTCAGGACCATCCTGAAGGCTCTGGATCCGGGGTTTGAGGCTTATCATAAAGAATATTATCCACTTTTGACAATTCAGCTCAAATCGGGGAGAAAAAATACAATTTGTGGCGATTCTGGCCTTTTTTAAAATTAATCGTGAAATAAGGACCCATAAAGGTTTTTTTTCGTTTCAGGACCATCCTGAAGGCTCTGGATCCGGGGTTTGAGGCTTATCATAAAGAATATTATCCACTTTTGACAATTCAGCTCAAATCGGGGAGAAAAAATACAATTTGTGGCGATTCTGGCCTTTTTTAAAATTAATCGTGAAATAAGGACCCATAAAGGTTTTTTTCGTTTCAGGACCATCCTGAAGGCTCTGGATCCGGGGTTTGAGGCTTATCATAAAGAATATTATCCACTTTTGACAATTCAGCTCAAATCGGGGAGAAAAAATACAATTTGTGGCGATTCTGGCCTTTTTTAAAATTAATCGTGAAATAAGGACCCATAAAGGTTTTTTTCGTTTCAGGACCATCCTGAAGGCTCTGGATCCGGGGTTTGAGGCTTATCATAAAGAATATTATCCACTTTTGACAATTCAGCTCAAATCGGGGAGAAAAAATACAATTTGTGGCGATTCTGGCCTTTTTTAAAATTAATCGTGAAATAAGGACCCATAAAGGTTTTTTTCGTTTCAGGACCATCCTGAAGGCTCTGGATCCGGGGTTTGAGGCTTATCATAAAGAATATTATCCACTTTTGACAATTCAGCTCAAATCGGGGAGAAAAATACAATTTGTGGCGATTCTGGCCTTTTTTAAAATTAATCGTGAAATAAGGACCCATAAAGGTTTTTTTCGTTTCAGGACCATCCTGAAGGCTCTGGATCCGGGGTTTGAGGCTTATCATAAAGAATATTATCCACTTTTGACAATTCAGCTCAAATCGGGGAGAAAAAATACAATTTGTGGCGATTCTGGCCTTTTTTTAAAATTAATCGTGAAATAAGGACCCATAAAGGTTTTTTTCGTTTCAGGACCATCCTGAAGGCTCTGGATCCGGGGTTTGAGGCTTATCATAAAGAATATTATCCACTTTTGACAATTCAGCTCAAATCGGGGAGAAAAAATACAATTTGTGGCGATTCTGGCCTTTTTTAAAATTAATCGTGAAATAAGGACCCATAAAGGTTTTTTTCGTTTCAGGACCATCCTGAAGGCTCTGGATCCGGGGTTTGAGGCTTATCATAAAGAATATTATCCACTTTTGACAATTCAGCTCAAATCGGGGAGAAAAAATACAATTTGTGGCGATTCTGGCCTTTTTTTAAAATTAATCGTGAAATAAGGACCCATAAAGGTTTTTTTCGTTTCAGGACCATCCTGAAGGCTCTGGATCCGGGGTTTGAGGCTTATCATAAAGAATATTATCCACTTTTGACAATTCAGCTCAAATCGGGGAGAAAAATACAATTTGTGGCGATTCTGGCCTTTTTTAAAATTAATCGTGAAATAAGGACCCATAAAGGTTTTTTTCGTTTCAGGACCATCCTGAAGGCTCTGGATCCGGGGTTTGAGGCTTATCATAAAGAATATTATCCACTTTTGACAATTCAGCTCAAATCGGGGAGAAAAAATACAATTTGTGGCGATTCTGGCCTTTTTTAAAATTAATCGTGAAATAAGGACCCATAAAGGTTTTTTTTCGTTTCAGGACCATCCTGAAGGCTCTGGATCCGGGGTTTGAGGCTTATCATAAAGAATATTATCCACTTTTGACAATTCAGCTCAAATCGGGGAGAAAAAATACAATTTGTGGCGATTCTGGCCTTTTTTAAAATTAATCGTGAAATAAGGACCCATAAAGGTTTTTTTCGTTTCAGGACCATCCTGAAGGCTCTGGATCCGGGGTTTGAGGCTTATCATAAAGAATATTATCCACTTTTGACAATTCAGCTCAAATCGGGGAGAAAAATACAATTTGTGGCGATTCTGGCCTTTTTTAAAATTAATCGTGAAATAAGGACCCATAAAGGTTTTTTTCGTTTCAGGACCATCCTGAAGGCTCTGGATCCGGGGTTTGAGGCTTATCATAAAGAATATTATCCACTTTTGACAATTCAGCTCAAATCGGGGAGAAAAAATACAATTTGTGGCGATTCTGGCCTTTTTTTAAAATTAATCGTGAAATAAGGACCCATAAAGGTTTTTTTCGTTTCAGGACCATCCTGAAGGCTCTGGATCCGGGGTTTGAGGCTTATCATAAAGAATATTATCCACTTTTGACAATTCAGCTCAAATCGGGGAGAAAAAATACAATTTGTGGCGATTCTGGCCTTTTTTAAAATTAATCGTGAAATAAGGACCCATAAAGGTTTTTTTCGTTTCAGGACCATCCTGAAGGCTCTGGATCCGGGGTTTGAGGCTTATCATAAAGAATATTATCCACTTTTGACAATTCAGCTCAAATCGGGGAGAAAAATACAATTTGTGGCGATTCTGGCCTTTTTTAAAATTAATCGTGAAATAAGGACCCATAAAGGTTTTTTTTCGTTTCAGGACCATCCTGAAGGCTCTGGATCCGGGGTTTGAGGCTTATCATAAAGAATATTATCCACTTTTGACAATTCAGCTCAAATCGGGGAGAAAAAATACAATTTGTGGCGATTCTGGCCTTTTTTAAAATTAATCGTGAAATAAGGACCCATAAAGGTTTTTTTCGTTTCAGGACCATCCTGATGGCTCTGGATCCGGGGTTTGATGCTTATCATAAAGAATATTATCCACTTTTGACAATTCAGCTCAAATCGGGGAGAAAAAATACAATTTGTGGCGATTCTGGCCTTTTTTAAAATTAATCGTGAAATAAGGACCCATAAAGGTTTTTTTCGTTTCAGGACCATCCTGAAGGCTCTGGATCCGGGGTTTGAGGCTTATCATAAAGAATATTATCCACTTTTGACAATTCAGCTCAAATCGGGGAGAAAAAATACAATTTGTGGCGATTCTGGCCTTTTTTAAAATTAATCGTGAAATAAGGACCCATAAAGGTTTTTTTCGTTTCAGGACCATCCTGAAGGCTCTGGATCCGGGGTTTGAGGCTTATCATAAAGAATATTATCCACTTTTGACAATTCAGCTCAAATCGGGGAGAAAAAATACAATTTGTGGCGATTCTGGCCTTTTTTAAAATTAATCGTGAAATAAGGACCCATAAAGGTTTTTTTCGTTTCAGGACCATCCTGAAGGCTCTGGATCCGGGGTTTGAGGCTTATCATAAAGAATATTATCCACTTTTGACAATTCAGCTCAAATCGGGGAGAAAAAATACAATTTGTGGCGATTCTGGCCTTTTTTAAAATTAATCGTGAAATAAGGACCCATAAAGGTTTTTTTCGTTTCAGGACCATCCTGATGGCTCTGGATCCGGGGTTTGAGGCTTATCATAAAGAATATTATCCACTTTTGACAATTCAGCTCAAATCGGGGAGAAAAAATACAATTTGTGGCGATTCTGGCCTTTTTTAAAATTAATCGTGAAATAAGGACCCATAAAGGTTTTTTTCGTTTCAGGACCATCCTGAAGGCTCTGGATCCGGGGTTTGAGGCTTATCATAAAGAATATTATCCACTTTTGACAATTCAGCTCAAATCGGGGAGAAAAAATACAATTTGTGGCGATTCTGGCCTTTTTTAAAATTAATCGTGAAATAAGGACCCATAAAGGTTTTTTTCGTTTCAGGACCATCCTGAAGGCTCTGGATCCGGGGTTTGAGGCTTATCATAAAGAATATTATCCACTTTTGACAATTCAGCTCAAATCGGGGAGAAAAAATACAATTTGTGGCGATTCTGGCCTTTTTTTAAAATTAATCGTGAAATAAGGACCCATAAAGGTTTTTTTCGTTTCAGGACCATCCTGAAGGCTCTGGATCCGGGGTTTGAGGCTTATCATAAAGAATATTATCCACTTTTGACAATTCAGCTCAAATCGGGGGAAAAAATACAATTTGTGGCGATTCTGGCCTTTTTTTAAAATTAATCGTGAAATATGGACCCATAAAGGTTTTTTTCGTTTCAGGACCATCCTGAAGGCTCTGGATCCGGGGTTTGAGGCTTATCATAAAGAATATTATCCACTTTTGACAATTCAGCTCAAATCGGGGAGAAAAAATACAATTTGTGGCGATTCTGGCCTTTTTTAAAATTAATCGTGAAATAAGGACCCATAAAGGTTTTTTTCGTTTCAGGACCATCCTGAAGGCTCTGGATCCGGGGTTTGAGGCTTATCATAAAGAATATTATCCACTTTTGACAATTCAGCTCAAATCGGGGAGAAAAAATACAATTTGTGGCGATTCTGGCCTTTTTTAAAATTAATCGTGAAATAAGGACCCATAAAGTTTTTTTCGTTTCAGGACCATCCTGAAGGCTCTGGATCCGGGGTTTGAGGCTTATCATAAAGAATATTATCCACTTTTGACAATTCAGCTCAAATCGGGGAGAAAAAATACAATTTGTGGCGATTCTGGCCTTTTTTAAAATTAATCGTGAAATAAGGACCCATAAAGGTTTTTTTCGTTTCAGGACCATCCTGATGGCTCTGGATCCGGGGTTTGATGCTTATCATAAAGAATATTATCCACTTTTGACAATTCAGCTCAAATCGGGGAGAAAAAATACAATTTGTGGCGATTCTGGCCTTTTTTAAAATTAATCGTGAAATAAGGACCCATAAAGGTTTTTTTCGTTTCAGGACCATCCTGAAGGCTCTGGATCCGGGGTTTGAGGCTTATCATAAAGAATATTATCCACTTTTGACAATTCAGCTCAAATCGGGGAGAAAAAATACAATTTGTGGCGATTCTGGCCTTTTTTAAAATTAATCGTGAAATAAGGACCCATAAAGGTTTTTTTTCGTTTCAGGACCATCCTGATGGCTCTGGATCCGGGGTTTGAGGCTTATCATAAAGAATATTATCCACTTTTGACAATTCAGCTCAAATCGGGGAGAAAAAATACAATTTGTGGCGATTCTGGCCTTTTTTAAAATTAATCGTGAAATAAGGACCCATAAAGGTTTTTTTCGTTTCAGGACCATCCTGAAGGCTCTGGATCCGGGGTTTGAGGCTTATCATAAAGAATATTATCCACTTTTGACAATTCAGCTCAAATCGGGGAGAAAAAATACAATTTGTGGCGATTCTGGCCTTTTTTAAAATTAATCGTGAAATAAGGACCCATAAAGGTTTTTTTCGTTTCAGGACCATCCTGAAGGCTCTGGATCCGGGGTTTGAGGCTTATCATAAAGAATATTATCCACTTTTGACAATTCAGCTCAAATCGGGGAGAAAAAAATACAATTTGTGGCGATTCTGGCCTTTTTTTAAAATTAATCGTGAAATAAGGACCCATAAAGGTTTTTTTCGTTTCAGGACCATCCTGAAGGCTCTGGATCCGGGGTTTGAGGCTTATCATAAAGAATATTATCCACTTTTGACAATTCAGCTCAAATCGGGGAGAAAAAATACAATTTGTGGCGATTCTGGCCTTTTTTAAAATTAATCGTGAAATAAGGACCCATAAAGGTTTTTTTCGTTTCAGGACCATCCTGATGGCTCTGGATCCGGGGTTTGATGCTTATCATAAAGAATATTATCCACTTTTGACAATTCAGCTCAAATCGGGGAGAAAAAATACAATTTGTGGCGATTCTGGCCTTTTTTAAAATTAATCGTGAAATAAGGACCCATAAAGGTTTTTTTCGTTTCAGGACCATCCTGAAGGCTCTGGATCCGGGGTTTGAGGCTTATCATAAAGAATATTATCCACTTTTGACAATTCAGCTCAAATCGGGGAGAAAAAATACAATTTGTGGCGATTCTGGCCTTTTTTAAAATTAATCGTGAAATATGGACCCATAAAGGTTTTTTTCGTTTCAGGACCATCCTGAAGGCTCTGGATCCGGGGTTTGATGCTTATCATAAAGAATATTATCCACTTTTGACAATTCAGCTCAAATCGGGGAGAAAAAATACAATTTGTGGCGATTCTGGCCTTTTTTAAAATTAATCGTGAAATAAGGACCCATAAAGGTTTTTTTCGTTTCAGGACCATCCTGAAGGCTCTGGATCCGGGGTTTGATGCTTATCATAAAGAATATTATCCACTTTTGACAATTCAGCTCAAATCGGGGAGAAAAAATACAATTTGTGGCGATTCTGGCCTTTTTTAAAATTAATCGTGAAATATGGACCCATAAAGGTTTTTTTCGTTTCAGGACCATCCTGAAGGCTCTGGATCCGGGGTTTGAGGCTTATCATAAAGAATATTATCCACTTTTGACAATTCAGCTCAAATCGGGGAGAAAAAATACAATTTGTGGCGATTCTGGCCTTTTTTTAAAATTAATCGTGAAATAAGGACCCATAAAGGTTTTTTTCGTTTCAGGACCATCCTGAAGGCTCTGGATCCGGGGTTTGAGGCTTATCATAAAGAATATTATCCACTTTTGACAATTCAGCTCAAATCGGGGAGAAAAAATACAATTTGTGGCGATTCTGGCCTTTTTTAAAATTAATCGTGAAATAAGGACCCATAAAGGTTTTTTTCGTTTCAGGACCATCCTGAAGGCTCTGGATCCGGGGTTTGAGGCTTATCATAAAGAATATTATCCACTTTTGACAATTCAGCTCAAATCGGGGAGAAAAATACAATTTGTGGCGATTCTGGCCTTTTTTTAAAATTAATCGTGAAATAAGGACCCATAAAGGTTTTTTTCGTTTCAGGACCATCCTGAAGGCTCTGGATCCGGGGTTTGATGCTTATCATAAAGAATATTATCCACTTTTGACAATTCAGCTCAAATCGGGGAGAAAAAATACAATTTGTGGCGATTCTGGCCTTTTTTAAAATTAATCGTGAAATATGGACCCAAAAAGGTTTTTTTCGTTTCAGGACCATCCTGAAGGCTCTGGATCCGGGGTTTGAGGCTTATCATAAAGAATATTATCCACTTTTGACAATTCAGCTCAAATCGGGGAGAAAAAATACAATTTGTGGCGATTCTGGCCTTTTTTTAAAATTAATCGTGAAATATGGACCCAAAAAGGTTTTTTTCGTTTCAGGACCATCCTGAAGGCTCTGGATCCGGGGTTTGAGGCTTATCATAAAGAATATTATCCACTTTTGACAATTCAGCTCAAATCGGGGAGAAAAAATACAATTTGTGGCGATTCTGGCCTTTTTTAAAATTAATCGTGAAATATGGACCCAAAAAGGTTTTTTTCGTTTCAGGACCATCCTGATGGCTCTGGATCCGGGGTTTGAGGCTTATCATAAAGAATATTATCCACTTTTGACAATTCAGCTCAAATCGGGGAGAAAAAATACAATTTGTGGCGATTCTGGCCTTTTTTAAAATTAATCGTGAAATATGGACCCATAAAGGTTTTTTTCGTTTCAGGACCATCCTGAAGGCTCTGGATCCGGGGTTTGAGGCTTATCATAAAGAATATTATCCACTTTTGACAATTCAGCTCAAATCGGGGAGAAAAAATACAATTTGTGGCGATTCTGGCCTTTTTTAAAATTAATCGTGAAATATGGACCCATAAAAGGTTTTTTTCGTTTCAGGACCATCCTGAAGGCTCTGGATCCGGGGTTTGAGGCTTATCATAAAGAATATTATCCACTTTTGACAATTCAGCTCAAATCGGGGAGAAAAAATACAATTTGTGGCGATTCTGGCCTTTTTTTAAAATTAATCGTGAAATAAGGACCCATAAAGGTTTTTTTCGTTTCAGGACCATCCTGAAGGCTCTGGATCCGGGGTTTGATGCTTATCATAAAGAATATTATCCACTTTTGACAATTCAGCTCAAATCGGGGAGAAAAAATACAATTTGTGGCGATTCTGGCCTTTTTTAAAATTAATCGTGAAATATGGACCCAAAAAAGGTTTTTTTCGTTTCAGGACCATCCTGAAGGCTCTGGATCCGGGGTTTGAGGCTTATCATAAAGAATATTATCCACTTTTGACAATTCAGCTCAAATCGGGGAGAAAAAATACAATTTGTGGCGATTCTGGCCTTTTTTAAAATTAATCGTGAAATATGGACCCATAAAGGTTTTTTTCGTTTCAGGACCATCCTGAAGGCTCTGGATCCGGGGTTTGAGGCTTATCATAAAGAATATTATCCACTTTTGACAATTCAGCTCAAATCGGGGAGAAAAAATACAATTTGTGGCGATTCTGGCCTTTTTTAAAATTAATCGTGAAATATGGACCCAAAAAGGTTTTTTTCGTTTCAGGACCATCCTGAAGGCTCTGGATCCGGGGTTTGAGGCTTATCATAAAGAATATTATCCACTTTTGACAATTCAGCTCAAATCGGGGAGAAAAAATACAATTTGTGGCGATTCTGGCCTTTTTTAAAATTAATCGTGAAATAAGGACCCATAAAGGTTTTTTTCGTTTCAGGACCATCCTGAAGGCTCTGGATCCGGGGTTTGAGGCTTATCATAAAGAATATTATCCACTTTTGACAATTCAGCTCAAATCGGGGAGAAAAAATACAATTTGTGGCGATTCTGGCCTTTTTTTAAAATTAATCGTGAAATATGGACCCAAAAAGGTTTTTTTCGTTTCAGGACCATCCTGAAGGCTCTGGATCCGGGGTTTGAGGCTTATCATAAAGAATATTATCCACTTTTGACAATTCAGCTCAAATCGGGGAGAAAAAATACAATTTGTGGCGATTCTGGCCTTTTTTAAAATTAATCGTGAAATATGGACCCAAAAAGGTTTTTTTCGTTTCAGGACCATCCTGAAGGCTCTGGATCCGGGGTTTGAGGCTTATCATAAAGAATATTATCCACTTTTGACAATTCAGCTCAAATCGGGGAGAAAAAATACAATTTGTGGCGATTCTGGCCTTTTTTTAAAATTAATCGTGAAATATGGACCCATAAAGGTTTTTTTCGTTTCAGGACCATCCTGAAGGCTCTGGATCCGGGGTTTGAGGCTTATCATAAAGAATATTATCCACTTTTGACAATTCAGCTCAAATCGGGGAGAAAAAATACAATTTGTGGCGATTCTGGCCTTTTTTAAAATTAATCGTGAAATATGGACCCAAAAAGGTTTTTTTCGTTTCAGGACCATCCTGAAGGCTCTGGATCCGGGGTTTGAGGCTTATCATAAAGAATATTATCCACTTTTGACAATTCAGCTCAAATCGGGGAGAAAAAATACAATTTGTGGCGATTCTGGCCTTTTTTAAAATTAATCGTGAAATATGGACCCAAAAAGGTTTTTTTCGTTTCAGGACCATCCTGAAGGCTCTGGATCCGGGGTTTGAGGCTTATCATAAAGAATATTATCCACTTTTGACAATTCAGCTCAAATCGGGGAGAAAAATACAATTTGTGGCGATTCTGGCCTTTTTTAAAATTAATCGTGAAATAATGGACCCATAAAGGTTTTTTTCGTTTCAGGACCATCCTGAAGGCTCTGGATCCGGGGTTTGATGCTTATCATAAAGAATATTATCCACTTTTGACAATTCAGCTCAAATCGGGGAGAAAAAATACAATTTGTGGCGATTCTGGCCTTTTTTAAAATTAATCGTGAAATATGGACCCAAAAAGGTTTTTTTCGTTTCAGGACCATCCTGAAGGCTCTGGATCCGGGGTTTGAGGCTTATCATAAAGAATATTATCCACTTTTGACAATTCAGCTCAAATCGGGGAGAAAAAATACAATTTGTGGCGATTCTGGCCTTTTTTAAAATTAATCGTGAAATATGGACCCAAAAAGGTTTTTTTCGTTTCAGGACCATCCTGAAGGCTCTGGATCCGGGGTTTGAGGCTTATCATAAAGAATATTATCCACTTTTGACAATTCAGCTCAAATCGGGGAGAAAAAATACAATTTGTGGCGATTCTGGCCTTTTTTAAAATTAATCGTGAAATATGGACCCATAAAGGTTTTTTTCGTTTCAGGACCATCCTGAAGGCTCTGGATCCGGGGTTTGAGGCTTATCATAAAGAATATTATCCACTTTTGACAATTCAGCTCAAATCGGGGAGAAAAAATACAATTTGTGGCGATTCTGGCCTTTTTTAAAATTAATCGTGAAATAAGGACCCAAAAAGGTTTTTTTCGTTTCAGGACCATCCTGAAGGCTCTGGATCCGGGGTTTGATGCTTATCATAAAGAATATTATCCACTTTTGACAATTCAGCTCAAATCGGGGAGAAAAAATACAATTTGTGGCGATTCTGGCCTTTTTTAAAATTAATCGTGAAATATGGACCCATAAAGGTTTTTTTCGTTTCAGGACCATCCTGAAGGCTCTGGATCCGGGGTTTGAGGCTTATCATAAAGAATATTATCCACTTTTGACAATTCAGCTCAAATCGGGGAGAAAAAATACAATTTGTGGCGATTCTGGCCTTTTTTAAAATTAATCGTGAAATATGGACCCATAAAGGTTTTTTTCGTTTCAGGACCATCCTGAAGGCTCTGGATCCGGGGTTTGATGCTTATCATAAAGAATATTATCCACTTTTGACAATTCAGCTCAAATCGGGGAGAAAAATACAATTTGTGGCGATTCTGGCCTTTTTTAAAATTAATCGTGAAATAAGGACCCATAAAGGTTTTTTTCGTTTCAGGACCATCCTGAAGGCTCTGGATCCGGGGTTTGAGGCTTATCATAAAGAATATTATCCACTTTTGACAATTCAGCTCAAATCGGGGAGAAAAAATACAATTTGTGGCGATTCTGGCCTTTTTTAAAATTAATCGTGAAATATGGACCCATAAAGTTTTTTTCGTTTCAGGACCATCCTGAAGGCTCTGGATCCGGGGTTTGAGGCTTATCATAAAGAATATTATCCACTTTTGACAATTCAGCTCAAATCGGGGAGAAAAAATACAATTTGTGGCGATTCTGGCCTTTTTTAAAATTAATCGTGAAATATGGACCCATAAAGGTTTTTTTCGTTTCAGGACCATCCTGAAGGCTCTGGATCCGGGGTTTGAGGCTTATCATAAAGAATATTATCCACTTTTGACAATTCAGCTCAAATCGGGGAGAAAAAATACAATTTGTGGCGATTCTGGCCTTTTTTAAAATTAATCGTGAAATATGGACCCATAAAGGTTTTTTTCGTTTCAGGACCATCCTGATGGCTCTGGATCCGGGGTTTGATGCTTATCAT